>NC_039359.1:152796388-153096388 GCF_003573695.1 Papaver somniferum
CCCCCCCCTACTGATGGGTGTATATATATATAAATAATATATACAACATTAGCCCGGGAGCGGAGACTTAGGGGTCTTGGGAGGTCTCTTGAATTTGGAAATTAGTTTTTGCTCCTTTTAAAAAGTTTTTTTTCAAAACGTTTTCACAGGTTTTAATTACAGATTAAATAGTATTTATTCTGGCATAAATTACTTGACCATTTTTGGACTGTTACACAGGATTTTATGGAGACAATTAAAACCAAAATTTATTCACATTAATTTTGTCTTAATTGCGAAGGCTATAATAAGCCAGTTTTGAGAAACAGAAAAGTAAGAGTTTTCCGTATATTGTTTTTGTGAATAAAGAGACCAAGTTTTTTCTGAGCAAGATTAAAAGAGTGAAATTGATCTATTTCTCACTGTGTACGTGAGAGATCGACGAGATTTTTTCTAACTGTGGGTGGTGGATAGACAGTGGTGCTTCGCGCCATTGTTGTTTTGATAGGTACCTATTTAAGAGCTATGCAGAAATCAAGGATAACAAAGTGTTGTTGGGAGACTCCTATACCAATAATGTGAAAGGTTGTGGTACGGTAGAACTGAAGTTTACTTCTGGGAACACAATTATGCTGAAAGATGTCCTCCACACTTCAAAAATGAGAAAAAATCTTGTTTCCGGCTATCTTCTCAACAAGGATGGGTTGTATCAAACTATTGGATCTGATGTTTACACAATTACTAAAAACAGAGTGTTTGTAGGAAAGGGTTATGCTGCTGATGGAATGTTTAAGCTTAATGTTGAAATGAATAAAATTACATCTTCTTCTTATATGGTGTCTACTTTTAATTTTTGGCATGCTAGACTTTGTCATGTGAACAGTAGATCAGTAGATACCATGAGAAAGCAAGGTCTTATTCCAAAACTTTCCATGCATGACTTTGAAAAATGTGAATCTTGTAGTCAACCAAAAATAACCAAGAGTTCCCATAAATATGTTGTTATAGAATCTGAGCCTTTAGAGTTAGTGCATTCTGATTTGTGTGAATATGAAGGTATATTAACCAGAAATGGAAAAAGATATGTGATGAATTTCATTG
Organism: Papaver somniferum; assembly: GCF_003573695.1. Classification (NCBI taxonomy): domain Eukaryota; kingdom Viridiplantae; phylum Streptophyta; class Magnoliopsida; order Ranunculales; family Papaveraceae; genus Papaver; species Papaver somniferum. The sequence continues at coordinate 152,797,469 of NC_039359.1, forward strand.
ATGATTATTCTAATTATACCTATATTTACTTGCTAAGTCATAAGAATGAAGCTATTGAAAAATTCAAGGTTTTTATTGCTGAAGTTGAAAATCAATTTGGTAGGAAAATTAAGAGATTTCGTAGTGATAGAGCAACTGAATATGATTCTAAACCATTCACTGAAATTTATGAATCTTCGAGAATTATACATGAAAAAACTGCTCCTTATAACCCTGAAATGAATGGAAAAGCTGAAAGAAAGAATCGTACTTTTACTACTTTTGTGACTGCATGTTTGTTGAGTTCTGGTGCTGCCCCTCATTGGTGGGGAGAAATTTTGTTGACTGTTTGTTATGTTTTGAATCGTGTTACAAATTCAAAAACTAAAATTTCACCATATGAACTTTGGAAAAACAGAAAACCAAATGTATCTTATTTTAAAGTATGGGGTTGTTTGGCTTATGTTCGTATTCCTGATCCTAAAAGATCAAAACTAGCTAGTAAAGCTTATGAATGTGTTTTTGTTGGGTATGCTCAAAACAGTAAAGCTTATAGATTTTTTGCTCTTAATAATAAAGTTATTATTGAATCTATTGATGTTGATTTCTTTGAAGATAGATTTCCTTTTAAATCTAGAAATAGTGGGGGTTCTTTACCTAGTACGAGTTCTGAACTTAGAATAGAAGAACATAGAACTGCAGAAACTAGAGACGCTGAAATTGAACCTAGGCGTAGCAAAAGGGCTAGGATTGCGACAGATTATGGTTCTGACTTTGAAGTTTATACCCTAGAGGAAGACCCTTCTAGTCTTCAAGAGGCACTTAATTCTCCTGAATCCGGTTTTTGGCAAGAAGCCATAGATAATGAAATGGACTCCCATAATCTTAATGGAACTTGGCACCTAACAGATTTACCCCATGGTTGCAAAGCAATAGGTTGTAAATGGGTACTTAAAAGGAAGTTGAACCCTGATGGTACTACAGTAGAAAACAGACAAAGCTAGGTTGGTAGCTAAAGGATATAGACAAAGAGAAGATGTAGATTTCTTTGATACTTATTCTCCTGTTACAAGATTGACTTCTATTCGTGTTTTGATTGTTGTTGCTGCTGTGCATAATCTTGTTGTTCATCAAATGGTTGTTAAAACAACTTTTTTGAATGGTGAATTAGAAGAAGAAATTTACATGGAACAACCTGAAGGTTTTGTTGTTCCTGGTCAAGAACATAAAGTGTGTAAGTTAGATAAGTCACTGTATGGTCTGAAACAAGCTCCAAAGCAATGGCATGAAAAATTTGATAACTTAATGACTTCACATGGTTTCAGAATTAATGAAAGTGACAAATGCATATACTATAAGTTTGAAAATAATACATGCATCATGATTTGTTTGTATGTGGATGATTTGCTGATTTTTGGTTCAAACTTGTCTGTGGTTGAAGAAACTAAGAATATGCTTAAGTCTAACTTTGAAATGAAAGATTTGGGTGAAGCTAGTGTAATTCTGGGAATTAAAATTACTAGAACTAATGATGGCATTTCTTTGGATCAGTCTCATTATATTGAAAAGATTTTAAAGAAGTACAACTATTTTGATTGTAAACCTGTGAGTACTCCTTTTGATGCTAGTGTTAAACTGTTTAAGAATACTGGTGATAGCATTAGACAATCTGAATATGCCAGTATAATTGGTAGTCTTCGTTATGCAACTGATTGTACCAGACTAGACATTGCATATGCAGTGGTTTTATGCAGGTTTACCAGTTGTCCTGGTTTGAAACACTAGAATGCAGTTGAGACCGTTAACCTAGGATTAACCTTAGTGGAACAATCATAAATGTCATATGAATTTTGTCCTCCATAATCAACCTGGTACGAGAATACTTAGTGCAACACAATCACAGAAAAATGGAGAATAGGAGAGAAAGGAGTAATTTTGTAAAATTGCAGTTGCAATTTTCTTGTGTTGATACCTTGTAAAAACACCCCCACACATTTCACCATTGTCATCCAACGTCAGGAAACATCAATGAAATGCACTTTTCTCAATCATTACACGCAACCCTTTAGGAGCTTTTGCTTTCTCCTAGTGAACTTTTCCATTGCATTTGAAGATCTAAGAATTTTTACATCCTTATACAGTGGTCAGATAATTTATGTATCAACCCAAAACTTGTTGCACTTTCCGCAACAGGGTGTCATGTTTACCGACGGACTTCAGGAATCGACCACCAGTGCACATGGATATGGAAGAAACTAGGAGAAACAGACCTTTAACTTAGGATTACACTATAAGAGATTTCCTGCAGTCCTTGAAGGATACAACGATGCTGATTGGAGCTCTCTTTCAGATGACTCCAAGTCCACTGGTGGATATTTGTTTAATATTGCTGGTGGCGCTGTGTCTTGGAAGTCAAAGAAACAGATAATTCTGGCTCAATCTACGAGGGAGTCTGAATTGATAGCACTAGCAGCAGCTAGTGAAGAAGCAGGATGGTTGAGAAACTTGCTTTCTCAAATTCCTGTATGGGATAGACCGGTACCAGCTATTATGATCCATTATGATAATGAAGCGGCAATTGCAAAAGTACAGAACTGTTATTATAACGGTAAGAATCGACAAATGCGTCGAAAGCACATCACATTTAGGGAGTTTCTCACAACTAGTGTTGTACGTGTGGAACATGTTAGGTTGGAAGAGAACTTAGCTGATCCTTTAACGAAAGGATTAGCTAGGGAAAAGGTATTATATACCTCTAAAGGCATGGGACTTTTGCCCACTAGAAGTTTAGTCATTTTGTGATGGATACCCACCTAGAAATAGGTTCAAAGGGAATGACGATTCACAAATGATATGGAGATAGAATCATGCATCTTTCCCATGGCATGATGGCCTGAAGCGGGTTAAGGTTGAGTTCTTTAACTCTTAATGAAGTCTATAGCTCTGTATAGAGTGGGGTACCAAGCTACAGGAGTATTTTTGATAGACTCACCTATGTGAATGAGAAAGTGTGGCCGATTTATATGAGAACATAGGAAGTTCTCTAGAACATTCATTGAAACTGGGATAGGCACAAGGCCGTAATGTGTTGGCATTTAGGACTTTACGAGTCCTGACTGCATGGACGTCCAAATAACTAACATGTACAAGCATTTCATACAGGGATGATAAGCGTAATAACTCATTCGTCACCCACATCAAAGGGTGACATTTAAAATTAGAGTTCACTGCTCAACAAAAACTGTTGGGATATATGTTTTAAAATAATTATTTTGTACGTTTATATCAACAATTCGAGCTTGGCCTAGTGATTAAGCATTTTGGGCCCGGAGGGATAGGTCTCAGGATCGAATCCCTCCCCCTACTGATGGGTGTATATATATATATAAATAATATATATAACACTAGCCCGGGAGCGGGGCCTTGGGGCCTTGGGAGTCTTGGGAGGTCTCTTGAATTTGGAAAGTAGTTTTTGCTCCTTTTAAAAAGGTTTTTTTCAAAACGTTTTCACAGGTTTTAATTACAGATTAAATAATATTTATTCTGGCATAAATTACTTGACCGTTTTTGGACTGTTACACAGGATTTTATGGAGACAATTAAAACCAAAATTTATTCCCATTAATTTTGTCTTAATTGCGAAGGCTATAATAAGCCAGTTTTGAGAAACAGAAAAGTAAGAGTTTTCCATATACTGTTTTTGTGAATCAAGAGACCAAGTTTTTTCTGAGCAAGATTGAAAGAGTGAAAGTGATCGATTTCTCACTGTGTGCGTGAGAGATCGACGAGAGTTTTTCTCGGCTGTTTTATCTTGGGGACGTTGTGACAAAGAAAGACTGCTTGCACAAAACTTAAGGCAGAGCCACGAAACGTCTTAAAGAGAGCGACCTGGTCATGACTCAGCCACAATCCAGTTTTTGTGTTTAAACATTGTTTTGCAGGAGTGAAATCAACAATGGTTCTAACAATTTTAAGACGAATCTTTCTGCCATGGAATCTGAAAAGAAAACCGTTGTTGATATCAACAAGCCGTTCAAGTTTGAAGGACTTCATTTCAGAATATGGAAGCTAAAGTTGTTTTTCTACCTAAAACTGATGAAGTTGCACATGATGGTGGACTCCATCAAACTAGCTAATCCACAAGATGCAGAAGCTGCGAAAAAAGCAACTCCGGCCGCAACAATTGCAACTCCTCAACCAACTGAAGAACCTGTTGAGACCCAAACTGATGAAGAAAAACAAAAAGCCTATGAAAAATGGATTGATAATGACTTTGATTGCAAAAACTATATTTTGAATGCTTTGTCTGACGATTTATACGAATATTACTCTTCATTTGATACTGCTAAAGATGTGTGGGATGCCTTACAGAAGAAAAACGATACTGAAAAAGCCGGATCAAAGAAATATGTTGTAAGCCGCTACTTGAAATATAAAATGGTGGATGAAAAATCAGTCGTTGCTCAGGCTCATGAACTTCAGAAAATAGCTCATGAAATTATAACGGAAGGTATGAAAACTGATGAACAATTTCAAGTATCTGTATTGATTGATAAGTTACCCCCACCCATCCAAGAGATTTCAGAATTCTGATTCTGAGTTCCTTTGTTATGCCTGCGGTAAACCAAACCACATGGCTAGGGATTGCAGGAATAACAAAGGAAAGAATAACGCACAAGCTAATGCTGCGGAAAGCGTTATAATTGCCATGGTTTCTGATCCAGAGATTCACATGGTTGGTGGAACCGATGGGTGGTGGATAGACAGTGGTGCTTTGTGCCATTGTTGTTTTGATAGGTCCCTATTTAAGACCTATGCAGAAATCAAGGATAATAAAGTCTTGTTGGGAGACTCCCATACCACCAATGTGAAAGGTTCTGGTACGGTAGAACTGAAGTTTACTTCTGGGAAGACAATTATGCTGAAAAATGTCCTCCACACTCCAGAAATGAGAAAGAATCTTGTTTTCGGCTATCTTCTCAACAAGGCTGGGTTGTATCAAACTATTGGATCTGATGTTTACACAATTACTAAAAACAGAGTGTTTGTAGGAAAGGGTTATGCTGCTGATGGAATGTTTAAGCTTAATGTTGAAATGAATAAAATTACATTTTCTTCTTATATGGTGTGTACTTTTAATGTTTGCATGCTAGACTTTGTCATGTGAACAGTAGATCAGTAGATACCATGAGCAAGCAAGGTCTTATTCCAAAACTTTCCATGCATGATTTTGAAAAATGTGAATCTTGTAGTCAAGCAAAAATAACCAAGAGTTCCCATAAATCTGTTGTTAGAGAATCTGAGCCTTTAGAGTTAGTGCATTCTGATTTGTGTGAATATGAAGGTATATTAACCAAAAATGGAAAAACATATGTGATGACTTTCATTGATGATTATTCTAATTATACCTCTTTTACTTGCTAAGTCATAAGAATGAAGCTATTGAAAAATTCAAGGTTTTTATTGCTGAAGTTGAAAATCAATTTGGTAGGAAAATTAAGAGATTTCGTAGTGATAGAGGAAAATTAAGGTCAATCCCACGCCAGTTTTATATTTTTAATGCATTTTTATTATTTTCCATGATTTGATGAAAATTCTCTCATTTTATCAAATCTCCTTCGTCTCGAGGAAACTCCTCGATTTCATGATACTTCCATAAATCCATAAAAAATAATATAAAATTAAGAAAAGGAGTGTGGGGCATGACCATTGGCCAACCGGCCCCACACCTCACGGTTTCTTATTATTTATTATAATTATTATTATTTCTCTAATTTCATGAAAAAACTCCTTGATTTCATGGTATTTTGCACAAATCATCAAATAATAATAAAATAAAATAAATTATGAAAACTTGTGGGATCGGGCCTTGGCCGGCCGGCCATGCCCTAGCCGATCCCACACACCCCTTTGTTTTATTATTTATTATTAGTTTTCCTTGAATTCATCAAATTCCTTGATTTCATGGTATTAATCTCAAATTAGGAAAAATTCCCTCAAATCATCAAAAATACCTAAAAAATATTAAAAAAATATGAAAACTCGTGGGACCGGGCCCAAGCCTGCCGGCCATGCCTCCACGGTCCCACACGCCCTTGTTATTATTTTAATATTTTTGCTTCCTTGAACTCATGAAAACTCCTTCAATTCATGGAAACTCCCTAAATTCATCAAATTTCTCAAAATTCATGAATTTTTCATAAAATCATCAAAATATTATAAAATTAAGGAAAAGGCACCACGGGACCGTGGTCACGACCGGCCGACCATGCCTTGACCAGGCGGTCCCACGCCTCCTCATTCCTTATTTTATAATTATTTTTCATCATCTCATGGTGTTTTCCTCAGTTTCGTCGAAACCCTAATTTTGGCATATTTTCTCGAATGGATGCTCAATTGCACGCCAGAAAATATCAAAATTCTCAGGACTGAGACGCGGACGCCTTGGGGACACGAGCACGCTATCTTGACCGACCAAGATTGGCTCTTTGGCTCACGGAAGCCGGTCCCATCAATTTTCACAGTTTTGACCTAATTTGCACAATTGCTCGTATTAGGTCCAAAACTCTTCCAAACACTTTGGATTTTCATGAAGTGATCGTCAGGCGGTCACGTGACAACCCAGGGCCGGTTTCATGACTCCATGGTCGGTCCCTCGCCTCGTCATAATTAATTAGGTTTTCTCACCTAAGGCTCAGACGAGCATTTTGAATAAATGATTAAGCCAGCATTTAATCATTCTTCACCAACAAATCGTCAACTCTTCAGGAGTTCTTCGTATTTGCTCACGTGAGCATATGGACACTACATGGTTGATCCACGGTCCCATGTAGTCGCTCCCTCCTTCGTCCCATGGTTAAATTCTGACGAACCATGAATTGATCATCAATTGATCAAATTAGGGTTTCTGAATCCAAGGATCATCATTCCAGATTCCAACCTTAATAATTTTACGACGACCTCATGGTCATTAATTTTATTAATTATGCTCGGTTCAACGACCAGTATTCTAATTAATATTTTTGGTACGCTGCCAATAATCCATCAGATGAGCAACACATGCTCAGACGATCAAATATTCAACAATTCATCACATGAGCAACACTTGCTCAGATGATAATATTTTCTCAAACCAAGGAATATTGGTTCAACAATCAATATTCAACGATCCATCGAATGAGCATACTTGCTCACTTCATCGTAAGAACTATACCTCTGTCTCATGACATGTTCAATTCATGAGTTTCAGAACATCATGTTCAACTCAGCAACTACATGGACTCATCGTCCCATCAAACCACGAAGTCATCAATTGACTAACAAACCACGAGACGTCAATCGTGTCACTTGGGGGGATATCACTTAGGGTTTTGGTCTGGCGGTCTACGGCACGTGTGTTCAAACACACGATGGAATGTGAGCAAGTCGTGCAATCAGTTGAAGGAATTCACGAGGTAGTGGGTGGAAAATCGACCAAGTTCCACACGTTGAGCAACTGGTTTCAAACACGATCTCCACTTCCCCACTCCTTGATTCCATCAACTGTCACACTTCATGGAATCATGGTGTCTAAATTCCAGCAATATAAATAAGTCTCTGAATCATGATTGAATCAGCATCATCAGTATCATCAATCTCACGTCATCGACAACACGAGATCATCAACTCATCAATTGAGCAACTACTCTCAATTGAGCAATTTCAATCATTCAGAGCTTATCATATTCATAATTCACACGCCCACAATCTTTGATTACCATTGATTCCACACATTTCTCAGCTTCCCTCCTACAGATCAACCCATCCTCTCTTGTGACTGAATTTACTCTGGAACGGTCATTGTCTTGATTTAGGCCGGAGTACTACAGATTGATCTCTCGAATCTAAAGCACCCCCTTTGCAGCGGTGCATCTGTGTGAGGTTTAACATTTCGCTCGGTTCGAGGAGTCTCCTCCGTACGGTCGTCTCCTCAATTACTTAAAAACCAGCAAATCATTTTTCCCCATCTACAGATTGGCGACCACAGTGGGAGATCATTCTCTCGGTTGCAATCTCACAATTTCACAAGATGGTTGGTCTTAGGACTAATTCAACTAATCCAGATCAAACTCTTTCAAATGGAATTCCTCATGTTACACCTGGCGGCATGGAAGGCAGAAGGATCCTACTTTTCCAGAGTTGGCTCAAATCCTAGAGGTTCATACCAGGAACATGGACCTGGTGAAGGAGACGATAAACCACATCCTCGATCTCATCAGATTAACATCCGAGTTAGGCGGTATCTCCGCTCCAGAAGCGTCATCTGACCCTCAAATCAATAGCTTCACCACATACGAGAAGTCGGTGGAACAAGAGGTCACACATTTGATTGAAAATCTATGTGAGCTCCTGCACTTCTCCAGGGATCAGCGCACAGACACATTTTCAGCACTCAACCAGATATCATCCAGCGTGCAAATAACGCCACCAACACCATCAGTTGAAGAAGTCTCCCTAGTGCCTGGGCATTCGATCGACAACATCTCTTTTGGAGAAGAAGATCGCATGACGGATGAAGGACACAACCGAGCATTGTATGTCACTGGTTTCATCAAAGGCACCGAATTTAGAAAGCTCTTGTTGACACCGATGCTTCCACCAACATTATCACTATGAAGACTCTCAGGATGGCCAGATTCCCATAAGGTAAAATCGTTCGCTATCCTATCCTAATGACAGGATTTGAAGGAAGTCAAAGCCATACATATGGATATGCGTACATATATTTGAGGGTGGGGCCGATACGATCGAAAGCAAAGTTTCATGTGATCGAGCAAGAACCTGACTACCACATAATACTAGGACGCCCATGGCTCCATGATAACAAGGTGGTTCCTTCAACATACCATCAATGCATGAAGGCCCTGCTCGACAACAAGATCGTTCGCATTCCGGCTTCATCATCTCCTTATGCTCCCGTCTATGATACTGAGTTCCTTGAATCTCAAAAAGGCGTCCCGGAACCTCCAAGCAGGATTCGCAGTACTCCACTTCCAAGCTGGAAGACTATCGAGAAGGCTGATAACGATCCGTCATCCTAGCTGCTAAAATGATCAAGTCACCTACTACACCGACTAAACGCCATAATGATCAAGTCTCAACTCCAGGGACAAACTTCACGACCGATCGAGACGTAGAAGGGAGAGTTTTATCGCCGACGGAAAGATTAGCAATTAATCGGGGAGAACGATGAAAAGTCTCCCCACCATGAAGAATCGTGTCAGAGTGAGCTATCACTTGAAGAAGAAGTCCAAGATGCCCCACGACAACTACAGGACGCACTGACTCTACCACTGACGATCTTGAAACAATCAACATTGGGACTGAAGACGATCCAAGGCCAATCCTGATCAGTTCAGCGCTATCACCAGAGGAGCGGACCGAGCTGGTAAAATTATTGAAAGAATATCAAGATGTCTTCGCCTGGACGTACGAAGAAATGCCGGGTCTGGATGACAAACTCGTCACCCATCACCTGCACATCGTCCCTGGTTCCAAAGCTGTCAAACAACCGCCCAGACAATTTAGACACGAAGTCGAGGAGCAAATCAAGGTCGAAATCCAGAAACTGTTGGCAGCAGGGTTCATCAAGCCTATTCTTCATCCAACGTGGCTAGCAAATGTGGTACCTGTTAAGAAGAAAAATGGTCAAATCAGATGTTGTGTCGACTTCAGGAACTTGAATAAATGTTGTCCAAAGGATGATTTTCCTCTACCCAACATTGACATGCTCGTCGATGCAACCAGTGGTCACGGTATGTTCTCATTCATGGACGGCTATAGTGGGTACAACCAGATCAAGATGTATGAACATGACGCCAACAAGACTGCGTTCCGTACTCCCATTGGGAATTTTCACTACACTGTGATGCCCTTTGGATTAAAGAATGCTGGTGCCACCTATCAACGAGCCATGACTGCCATATTCCACGACATGATGCACAAGCAAGTAGAAGACTATGTTGATGATGTGGTGGTAAAATCGAAGACTCGAGCATCTCATCTCGAAGTTCTAAGGCAGGTGTTTGAAAGATGCAGAGAATACAAATTAAAAATGAATCCTTTAAAGTGCGCATTCGGAGTTTCTTCCGGAAAATTCTTAGGATTCCTGGTCACGGCTGAAGGGATCAAAGTCGACCCAGACAAGGCAAAAGCTATTACCACCATGCCTCCTCCACGTACCGTGAAGGAACTACAGAGCTTTATGGGCAAGGTAAATTATATTCGACGCTTCATTCCTGGATTAGCTCAACTCATTGCTTCGTTCACACCTCTGCTGAAAAAGGAGCAAGCTTCACCTGGACAGCTGTTCAACAAGAAGCTTTCCATAAAATACAACATATTATTGTCACCGGCCGTCATGAGGTCTCCAGTGCAGGGACGACCTCTGATTCTTTACACAGCCTCCAGTGACGTCGCCATCGGCGCACTCCTCGCTCAGGAAGACGACGAAGGCGTCGAACGACCGATTTACTACTTCAGCCGCACAATGAGAGATGCTCAACTCCGATATCCAAAGGCCGAAAGGGCATGCCTGGCATTGGTACATGCAATCCAGAAGTTCAGACATTACTTACTATCTAACAGGGTCGTACTCATCTCCAAAGCTGATCCCATAAAGTTCTTGCTATCAAAGCCAGCCTTGATAGGGAGACCAGCGAAGTGGCTACTCCAGATGTCAGAATTTGACATAGCTTGCACGCCACCTAAAGCCATCAAAGGTCAAGCGGTCGCAGACTTGCTCGCTGCTTTTCCAGGGGAAGACACAACAACACTACATGAAGAAGTGCCCGGCGAATTCCCAGACATCTTGGTCATCAAGGAAGAAACATGGCTTCTATACTTTGATGGATCTGCCACCCCTAGTAGTGACACCGGAGGAGCGGGCATAGTGCTGGTGTCTCCATCTGGTGAAGTTTTCTCACATTCGTTCAAGTTGGATTTCCACTGCACCAACAACTCAGCGGAATATGAAGCCTTCCTATTAGGATTATCCTTGGCCAAGCAAGCAGGAGCAACACACCTCGAGATAAGGGGAGATTCAAAATTATTGGTCAACCAGATGAATGGAACGTATTCTCTCAAAAATCACACTTGCCTCCATTCAGAACCGAAGCAGCGACTGTGACCTATTTGCTGACGCAACGATCGTCCATACTGGACGGACTAACAATAGCATGCTGATTGCCTAGCAACTCTCGCCTCCAAGCTGCAATTCGAAGGAGCACAAAACGATCACTGTACAGAGGCGTACATATCTTCAACTTGGCTCACTCAGATCGAAGACATTCCAGCGAACGATTGGCGAGCACCCATCATTCATGAATTGAGCAGCTCTATTTCAGAAGGCCAAGTCAGCCTCAAGGAATTGAAGAACTACTTCTTGCTTCATGGAGGGCTATACTATCGAAACCCTGATGGATCTCTATCACGATGTCTTGACGAGAGCGAAGCAAGAACAGCTCAAGCGCATACATGAGAAGTCTGTGGGCAAACGTTAGTGGTAACACTTTACAGAAAGCTTCAAAGAATGGGGTACTACTCATCCATGGAGACTCAGTCAAGAGCTTTACAAGGATCTTGTCCTGATTGCCAAACACCTCCTCATCACTTGGAGGTTTTGACGGTCCACCACACTGGGGACTGGAGGGAGCCTTACATCAAATACCTCTGGGACAACGAACTACCACTGGAAAAGAAGCAAGCAGTCAAACTCATTCAGAAAGCTAAGAGATTCGTCTATCTCGATGGGATCTTATACCGCAAAAGCTTTGGTGGAAATTTACTGAGGTGCTTAGCCGAACATGAAATCCCTACAATCCTGAAGGAAGTACATGATGGAGAACATCAAGGAAAGAGGAAACTATTTCTTCAAATTCATGAAAGTATTATTGGCCAACCATGGAAGATGATGCAGCCGCACACGTTCAGAGGTGTCACCAATGCCAAACCCATGGTAATCTCATCCACACTCCTTGTCTCCCGTTGAATTCTGTGAATAGTCGTGGCCTTTCTACAGCTGGGGACTAGATATCATTGGGAAGATCAATCCAGCATCTTCAAAACAACATGAATACATCATCACTGCAACAGAGTACTTCACCAAGTGGGTCGAAGCTATTCCTCTTCGAAGCACCACTGGAGTTACGATTGCCTTCATCAAAGAGCACATAATATGCAGATTCGGAGTTCCTAAGCATATCATCACAGATAACGGAACTCTTTTTGCCAATCAAGATGTTGAGAAGCTGCTCAATAAATATGGGATCAAACAAATCTTCTCCACGCCTTACTATCCACAAGGAAATGGTCAAGCAGAAAGTACCAACAAGACTTTGGTCAGGATTATCAGTCGGACGATTCATGACAATCCTCGATCATGGCATGAGCAATTACCCATGGCTCTATGGGCTTACAGAACTGCACCAAGGAGCTCGATCGGTACTTCGCCATATTCCCTGTCTATGGAGTCGACGCCATACTTCCAGAAATCAAATTCCCTCAGCCAGGATTGCAGCATCCAGTGGTGTACAATGGGATGAGGCGAAATCTCCAATCAAGAATCGCTGATATGATATGCTTGAATCAAGGAGAGCCGAGGTGGAAAAATATGTGGAAGCTTACAAACAGAGGATCTCCAGAGCCTACAAAAAAATGGTAAGACCTAGAACATTTCAAGTAGTAGATTTGGTATTAAAGACGGCAAAGCACATTCAACAAGACATGTCTGCTCCTAAGTTCTCTCCTAAATTGGAAGGGCCATATGTTATTATCAAAGCAGTGTCTAGCGGATACTACAAAATTTTAGCAATCAATGGAGGAAAGGAAGGAAACATCATCAATGGCAAATGGCTCAAAGCTTATTATGCATGATCCATGAAACACACTACATCTTCATCATTTCAAGCATTTTCAAAATGTAATTTCATTCCTCCAAAGAGCATGTGAATGCTTCTTTGTTCATTAAACATTTCATAAATGAGCAAAATTCGTTCACACCATGATCAATTGTTTCGCCTAACTAGAAATTCAGATTTATTCACAAACAACAACCACAAATGCTCACTCAGAGAAAACCATCCAGCAACGGATAGTCCCTGTAAGAAGCCTCGTCAAGCTTCTTCTGAAAAATCTTGGTCTTTGCCTTCAAGTCTTCCACCGCTTTCTCAACCCTTGCTGACTCCAGAGCCAGTACCCTCTCCTCATCCAGTAAAGCCGCATTCATGGAAATTGCATCAGCAGCCTCTGCCGCCTTATGAACCTTGATTTTCTCCAGACGACGACGGAGCCAGCTTACATTGAATCGCAATATCTCACAATTCGAGATCATTTCATCCCATTTGTGCAGTTCATGGTTTTTGACGTCTCGCAAGTGGATTTGATTCATTTCCTCGATGATCTGCAATAGCCCCGCTACGTGGTTAAAAGGGTTGGAAGAAAACCTTTCCACACTTCTGTGGTAGCAATGTGACCATACTTATTCCAGATCTTGGTGTAAAGAGACGCATAACATTTGGGAATCACGAATCCTCCGACCACTTCATTGTCTGGGAAGGTATTAATCAATGGGGCTTCGAATAAGAGTCCATTGGTTGGGTATTCACGAGCATGGACACTGTTTCCAGTCTCCACGGATCCTGCAGAATCTTCACATGCCTGGTTGCTGCTTTCCTCAACCTCAACCATGGTCATGGATTTTCCACTCTTTCTTCATCTAGCGTCGACGACGACAAGGACATCCTCCTATGATGAAACGAAGGAGTGTTAATCCCGGGACTCAGTACAATCTCAAGAGTTATAGGTTTACTTACAGACGATACAACTTCAGCAAGAGCCGATCCATACCGGGCAGGAGCTCTAACAGTCCGCTTAGGCCTTGCATTGTGAGGAGTAGCATTCTTCTTACAGTCCTACGACAAATCATTCTCTTGTGATCAAAAATCTCGATCGGACAGAGACAAGAAAGGAGAAGAAGAAGAAGTGTACAACTTACTGAGATAGAGGTTGCTATTTCACGCTTCGACTAAAGATCGTCTTGAGAAGAAATGATATCGCTCGACATGACGACAAGGAGGTAGGATCAAAAATTCTCTGCACGATGAAACTGACTCAGGAATGGAAGAAATATTTGCATGGATCATAGATTTGGAGTCTTGAAGATATATATATCAAGCGATAGTCATCACTCGCGAATAGTCAACTCAGTTACGAGTTTCACTGAAACCCTAGGCTTCAAAGATCGATACTGAACACGCGGAGGAAAATAACGCACTGGGGACTGAACATTACGGGTCAAAGGATAGGCTACGCGGCATTGTACACGTCATGAATTCTCAGCCGTGCGTTATGTTACTTCTCATGAAAATCGACAAGTCATGATGAATTTAGATGTATGTACATTGGTCCATGTCATGGATTAGAAGAAATCGACGTTAACAAAATGTTCATCATTCAGAAGAAAAGTCTAATTGAAGTAAAGTCATTTAAACAGTAAAAATAAAGATATCCACTTTGAATACTAAAAGGGAATGCTCTAACGTTTAAAGAAGATGGAAGTAAAACTACTCTTCGGACTCATCCGAATTGTCAGATTCATCGTCAATATCCTTCTCGGAATCATCTTCTTCAGAGTCATTGTCAGAATCATTGGTGAGGTCCGATGGATGGAAGATAATATCATCATCATCTGAATCCGAGTCATCTTCTGCTGCAGCTTCAGCTTCAATTTTCTTCATCATCCTCTGATGCTCTATTTCATATCGATCAGGCTTAATGTGACGCTCGGATGGTTCCCATGTGAACTCTTCTTCAGAAGCATCAGCATCATAATCAGAAGGCACTCCATCCAAGAATCGACGCTTCTCCTCAACCCTCTGTCTCTTACGCCAGGTGCGATCTTTCTCACGTTGACGGGCATCCTACTTTTTGTCTTCAGCTCCTCTTTTCTTGAGTTCAGCAAAATAGACTCTTCGCTCACCCAAGGGAACATTAGGATTCGCCCCTTCATGGGGAACCCTATCCTTTTATTTCGCTACAGGAGCATCGGAATCCTCATCAGAAGAACCAGAGGAAGAAGAGGAATACCAGTAATCATAACTGTTGTTGTTGTTGGTCGACATTTTCTGGAAACCGAAAGATCAAAGATTACTACTATGTAAACAAACCAACATCAGCAAAAAAGGTAACTCTGAACTCTTACCTCTTTATAATTCTACTAATGGTAGTAGTTATACCATAAGAGTTAACACCTCAAAATCGTTCGTCTCTTCGAAAACTGCAAAACGAACGAAACCTTATTTAATTTCCGAAACTGATTTTTCATAAAATCACGGACGCAATTTTCATAATGTGAACATTCACAAAACTGACCTATAAAGTTTACAATAATAAAATATTTCATCATAAATATATTGTCTATCTTCGAAGGTTCCTCAAAACCCACGTTTCTGATTTTTCAAAAAACAGCAATTAATGCAACATTGCTTACATAAATTCTCTAGAATTTTATCTAATTCATGCAAATAAAATATATGTCACGGCTTCATATATATAAAAAAGAAATTTATTTTTCCTTCGTATCGTCGTTATTTGTCTTTAAAACAAAGGTTTATTTCAAAAATATTGTGAAAGCTCTCATCTCATACATATGATAAAGTTTTGTATTTACATGAAATCTCATAAGCAAAATTTTATCACTGGACACAAGTTCATCATACATATTTTCCTTCATGTCGCCATTATTTGTCTTTAAAACGAAGGATTATTCCGATTTCATGAAAATTCACTTCTTTTATGATGAAACCTTGGTACACATAAAAACTCATAAACTAAGTTTTATCACTGTACCTAGGTTCATATATAAAAAAAAATCTCTCATAAATCAGGGATTATAGTTAGTTTGCAAAACTAACGATCGAACGAACATACGTTTTCAAAAACGAGGGTTTTTCATAAAACTCACACTAATATACATACATGTATATAAATTCATCACGATCAAAGCATGAACAACCCAAGATACTCATGGACATCAGCAAAAAAAAAAAAAAAAAAAAAAAAAAAAAAAAAAAAAAAAAAAAAAAAAAAAAAAAAAAAAAAAAAAACGCACCTGGTCGGCCGGAATTTGGCCGGCGGCAACGACGACGGCGGCACCGGCGGCGGCGGAGAACTTCTCATGCTCCTGTTGACGTGAAGTTGGCGAAGGGGTGATGGAAGCACTGGTCGTGGAAATAAAAAAAAATATTAATCCCTTTTATATCAATTTTATTTCCAAAACCTAATTTTCTAAGGATTTCCTTATTGTGCCCGACCCGCGAATCCTAACCGACCACGGAATCGTCGTCAAAACCAGCGGTTCAACACCAATTTATGCTCATCAAACGACGCTCCAATCATGACATTGAATCCTTCATAAATTCATGGTTTGCTCATGCTCTCTAAATCCGGTAACGTCTCAACTTACGACTAAGTTCAATTACTGGTATTATTATTTATGGCCGGCAAAATCACCATTTAATGCTGTCTGAGGAACACAGCTTTCCTCAGTAAGCAGGGCACTTAATGTAGATGGTGGATTTTCGACAGAGGCTAAAATTGTAAACTCATAATTATACGAAGCTCTGATTCAGCAATCAGACGTGAGTATCGAGACACGGCTCTGTCATCGAATTCTCAATGGAGAGTACTTTCTATCAGAGTACATGTAGATATGTAGTCTCACGACTGGACAACGACATATCTCATGAATACTGAATACTTTCAGTGATTATTTCTACATAGTATCACGAGATGGACGGCTCCTAGACAGCTTGCTCTGCTAGTATAAAGCGATAACGTCTTCAGGAACAAACAAAGAGTTTACCCTGACTATATAAAGGATATGACTTACCGACAAGCTCATATCGGGATAATTAATGCTCCTAGACAGCTTGCTCTGCTAGTATAGAGCCACAAAGTTAATTATTCCTAATTACTCATATTCCATGGTCGAATCCATGACTGGTCCCATGGAATGACACTAAACAATTGTTTTGATTCTATGATCGAATCCACGGCTTGATATCATAGAATAGCAATAACTATATTATCTCATTACTCCGATTTCATGATCGAATCCACAACTGGTCTCATAAATGGTAATAGATAAATCTTAATTACTCTGATTCTATGGTCGAATCTACAATCCCATGGAATGGTAATGCTTACTTTATTATTCTGAATTCATAGTCGAATCCTCAGTTGATCCTATGAATTAATAATAAACATCTTATTGCTAAGTTTTGTGAATTATTCTCCACCGAATTCCAAAATTAGTAATAAATAATCAACAACCGGGCGTCTGAGCTATTTCTAAGTAAGCCCCGATTCAAATGGTGAAGGTGTATTCAACGACGATACACTAACAATCTCCACACGAACGAGTATTTCAAAAATACAACGAAACGATGAGCCTATGCAAAATAGAGAAGAAAATAATAAATAATTAAAAATATTGACCAGGGTGTTGGGAGCACGGACACACGACCGACCGACCGTGTCGTGATCAATCCCACGCCAGTTTTATATTTTTAATGCATTTTTATTATTTTCCATGATTTGATGAAAATTCTCTCATTTTATCAAATCTCCTTCGTCTCGAGGAAACTCCTCGGTTTCATGGTACTTCCATAAATCCATAAAAATAATATAAAATTAAGAAAAGGAGTGTAGGGCGTGACCATTGGCCAACCGGCCATGCCTTGGTCTCAACCGGCCCCACACCTCACGGTTTCTTATTATTTTATTATTATTATTATTTCTCTAATTTCATGAAAAAACTCCTTGATTTCATGGTATTTTGCACAAATCATCAAATAATAATAAAATAAAATAAATTATGAAAACTTGTGGGACCGGGCCATGGCCGGCCGGCCATGCCCTAGCCGGTCCCACACGCCCCTTTGTTTTATTATTTTATTATTAGTTTTCCTTTATTTCATCAAATTCCTTGATTTCATGGTATTTCTCTCAAATTAGGAAAAATTCCCTCAAATCATCAAAAATACCTAAAAAATATTAAAAAATTATCAAAACTCGTGGGACCGGGCCCAAGCCGGACGGCCATGCCTTCCACGGTCCCACACGCCCTTGTTTTTATTATTTTAATGTTTTTTGCTTCCTTGAACTCATGAAAACTTCTTCAATTCATGGAAACTCCCTAAATTCATCAAATTTCTCAAAATTCATGAATTTTTCATAAATTCATCAAAAATATTATAAAATTAAGGAAAAGGCACCACGGGACCGTGGTCACGACCGGCCGACCATGCCTTGACCACGGCGGTCCCACGCCTCCTCATTCCTTATTTTATAATTATTTTTCATCATCTCATGGTGTTTTCCTCAGTTTCGTCGAAACCCTAATTTTGGCATATTTTCTCGAATGGACGCTCAATTACACGTCAGAAAATATCAAAATTCTCAGGACTGAGACATGGACGCCTTGGGGACACGAGCATGCTATCTTGACCGACCAAGATTGGCTCTTTGGCTCACAGAAGCCGGTCCCATCAATTTTCACAGTTTTGACCTAATTTGCACAATTGCTCGTATTAGGTCCAAAACTCTTCCAAACACTTTGGATTTTCATGAAGTGATCGTCAGGCGGTCACGTGACAACCCATGACCGGTTTCATGACTCCATGGTCGGTCCCTCGTCTCGTCATAATTAATTAAGTTTTCTCACCTAAGGCTCATACGAGCATTTTTGAATAAATGATTAAGCCAGCATTTAATCATTCTTCCACCAACAAATCGTCAACTCTTCAAGAGTTCTTCGTATTTGCTCACGTGAGCATATGGAAACTACATGGTTGATCCACGGTCCCATGTAGTCGCTCCCTCCTTCGTCCCATGGTTAAACTTCTGACGAACCATGAATTGATCATCAATTGATCAAATTAGGGTTTCTGAATCCAAGGATCATCATTCCAGATTCCAACCTTAATAATTTTACGACGGACTCATGGTCATTAATTTTATTAATTATGCTCGGTTCAACGACCAGTATTCTAATTAATATTTTTGGTGCGCTGCCAATAATCCATCAGATGAGCAACACATGCTCAGACGATCAAATATTCAACAATTCATCACATGAGCAACACATGCTCAGACGATCAAATATTCAACAATTCATCACATGAGAAACACTTTCTCAGATGATAAATATTTGCTCAAACCAAGGAATATTGGTTCAACAATCAATATTCAACGATCTATCGAATGAGCAGCACTTGCTCACTTCATCGTAAGAATTATACCTCTGTCTCATGGCATGTTCAATTCATGAGTTTCAGAACATCATGTTCGACACTCAGCAACTACATGGACTCATCGTCCCATCAAACCACGAAGTCATCAATTGACTAACAAACCACGAGACGTCAATCGTGTCACTTGGGGGGACATCACTTAGGGTTTTGGTCTGGCGGTCTATGGCACGTATGTTCAAACACACGATGGAATATGATCAAGTCGTGCAATCAGTTGAAGGAATTCACGAGGTAGTGGGTGGAAAATCGACCAAGTCTCCACACGTTGAGAAACTGGTTTCAAACACGATCTCCACTTCCCCACTCCTTGATTCCATCAACTGTGATACTTCATGGAATCATGGTGTCTACAATTCCAGCAATATAAATAAGTCTCTGAATCATGATTGAATCATCGGCATCATCAGTATCATCCATCTCACGTCAAACTGACAACATGACATCATCAACTCATCAATTGAGCAACTACTCTCAATTGAGCAATTTCAATCACTCAGAGCTTATCGTATTCAAAATTCACACACCCACAATCTTTGATTATCATTGAATCCACACATTTCTCAGCTTCCCTCCTATAGATCAACCCATCCTCTCTTGTGACTGAATTTACTCTGGAATGGTCGTTGTCTTGATTTAGGCCGGAGTACTACAGATTGATCTCTCGAATCTAAAGAATCCCCTTTGCAGCGGTGCATCTGTGTGAGGTTTAACATTTCGCTCGGTTCGAGGAGTCTCCTCGGTACGGTCGTCTCCTCAATTCCCCAGCAAATCGTTTTCCCCGTCTACAATTCTAAACCATTCACTGAAATTTATGAATCTTCTCGAGTTATACATGAAAAAACTTCTCCTTATAACCCTGAAATGAATGGAAAAGCTGAAAGAAAGAATCGTACTTTTACTACTCTTGTGACTGCATGTTTGTTGAGTTCTGGTGCTGCCCCTCATTGGTGGGGAGAAATTTTGTTGACTGTTTGTTATGTTTTGAATCGTGTTACAAATTCAAAAACTAAAATTTCACCATATGAACTTTGGAAAAACAGAAAACCAAATGTATCTTATTTTAAAGTATGGGGTTGTTTGGCTTATGTTCGTATTCCTGATCCTAAAAGATCAAAACTAGCTAGTAAAGCTTATGAATGTGTTTTTGTTGGGTATGCTCAAAACAGTAAAGCTTTTAGATTTTTTGATCTTAATAATAAAGTTATTATTGAATCTATTGATGCTGATTTCTTTGAAGATAGATTTCCTTTTAAATCTAGAAATAGTGGGGGTTCTCTACCTAGTACGAGTTCTGAACTTAGAATAGAAGAACATAGAACTGCAAAAACTAGAGACGCTAAAATTGAACCTAGGCGTAGCAAAAGGGATAGGATTGCGACAGATTATGGTTCTGACTTTGAAGTTTATACCCTAGAGGAAGACCCTTCTAGTCTTCAAGAGGCACTTAATTCTCCTGAATCCGGTTTTTGGCAAGAAGCCATAGATAATGAAATGGACTCCCATAATCTTAATGGAACTTGGCACCTAACAGATTTACCCCCTGGTTGCAAAGCAATAGGTTGTAAATGGGTACTTAAAAGGAAGTTGAACCCTGATGGTACAGTAGACAAACACAAAGCTAGGTTGGTAGCTAAAGGATATAGACAAAGAGAAGATGTAGATTTCTTTGATACTTATTCTCCTGTTACAAGATTGACTTTTATTCGTGTTTTGATTGATGTTGCTGTTGTGCATAATCTTGTTGTTCATCAAATGGATGTTAAAATAGCTTTTTTGAATGGTGAATTAGAAGAAGAAATTTACATGGAACAAACTGAAGGTTTTGTTGTTCCTGGTCAAGAACATAAAGTGTGTAAGTTAGATAAGTCACTGTATTGTCTGA
Organism: Papaver somniferum; assembly: GCF_003573695.1. Classification (NCBI taxonomy): domain Eukaryota; kingdom Viridiplantae; phylum Streptophyta; class Magnoliopsida; order Ranunculales; family Papaveraceae; genus Papaver; species Papaver somniferum. Next base: position 152,818,682 of record NC_039359.1, read on the forward strand.
AACAAGCTCCAAAGCAATGGCATGAAAAATTTGATAACTTAATGACTTCACATGGTTTCAGAATTAATGAAAGTGACAAATGCATATACTATAAGTTTGAAAATAATACATGCATCATGATTTGTTTGTATGTGGATGATTTGCTGATTTTTGGTTCAAACTTGTATGTGGTTGAAGAAACTAAGAATATGCTTAAGTCTAACTTCGAAATGAAAGATTTGGGTGAATCTAGTGTAATTCTGGGAATTAAGATTACTAGAACTAATGATGGTATTTCTTTGGATCAGTCTCATTATATTGAAAAGATTTTAAAGAACTACAACTATTTTGATTGTAAACCTGTGAGTACTCCTTTTGATGCTATTGTTAAACTGTTTAAGAATACTGGTGATAGCATTAGACAATATGAATATGCTAGTATAATTTGTAGTCTTAGTTTGCAACTGATTGTACCAGACCAGACATTGCATATGCAGTGGGGGTTTTATGCAGGTTTACCAGTTGTCCTGGTTTGGAACACTCGAATGCAGTTGAGAGGGTTATGCGGTATCTTAAAAATACCGTTAACCTAGGATTACACTATAAGAGATTTCCTGCAGTCCTTGAAGGATACAGCGATACTGATTGGAACTCTCTTTCAGATGACTCCAAGTCCACTGGTGGATATTTGCTTAATATTGATGGTGGCGCTGTGTCTTGGAAGTCAAAGAAACAGACAATTCTGGCTCAATCTACGATGGAGTCTGAATTGATAGCACTAGAAGCAGATAGTGAAGAAGCAGGATGGTTGAGAAACTTGCTTTCTCAAATTCCTGTATGGGATAGACCGGTACCAGCTATTATGATCCATTGTGATAATAAAGCGGCAATTGCAAAAGTACAGAACTGTTTTTATAACGGTAAGAATCGACAAATGCGTCGAAAGCACAGCACAGTTAGGGAGTTTCTCACAACTAGTGTTGTACGTGTGGACCATGTTAGGTCGGAAGAGAACTTAGTTGATCCTTTGACGAAAGTATTATCTAGGGAAAAGGTATTATATACCTCTAAAGGCATGGGACTTTTTCCCACTATAAGTTGAGTCATTTTGTGATGGATACCCACCTAGAAATAGGTTCAAAGGGAATAAGGATTCACAAATTATATGGAGATAGAATCATGCATCTTTCCATGGCATGATATCCTGAAGCGGGTTAAGGTTGAGTTCTTTAACTCTTAATGAAGTCTATAGCTCTGTATAAAGTGGGGTACCAAGCTATAAGAGTACTTTTGATAGACTCACCTATGTGAATGAGAAAGTGTGGCCGCTTTCTATGAGAACATGGGAAGTGTTCTAGAACATTCATTGAAACTGGGATAGGCACAAGGCCGTAATGTGCTGGCATTTAGGACTTTACTCTTAGTATAGTTTTGTGTGTATTAAGTAATTCGTTCTCTCCATAGAGTTCAAAGACATATGTTCACTCTGTGTCAGAGTTCGGAGAATTTAATACTATGTAAAGGTTCAAAACCGAAAGGTACCTTTACTTATGCACATAACTATACGGATCTTGCTCAATGATTTTAAAAAATATAAGTGGGGGATTGTTGGGATATATGTTTTAAAATAATTATTTTGTACATTTATATCAACAATTCGAGCTTGGCCTAGTGGTTAAGCATTTTGGGCCCGGAGGGATAGGTCTCAGGATCGAATCCCTCCCCTACTGATGGTGTATATATATAAATAATATATAACATTAGTCCGGGAGCGGGGCCTTGGGGGTCTTGGGAGGTCTCTTGAATTTGGAAAGTAGTTTTTGCTCCTTTTAAAAAGTTTTTTTTCAAAACGTTTTCACAGGTTTTAATTACAGATTAAATATTTATTCTGGCATAAATTACTTGACCGTTTTTGGACTGTTACACAGGATTTTATGGAGACAATTAAAACCAAAATTTATTCCCATTAATTTTGTCTTAATTGCGAAGGCTATAATAAGCCAGTTTTGAGAAACAGAAAAAAGAGTTTTCCATATACTGTTTTTGTGAATCAAGAGACCAAGTTTTTTCTGAGCAAGATTAAAAGAGTGAAAGTGATCGATTTCTCACTGTGTGCGTGAGAGATCGACGAGAGTTTTTCTCGGCTGTTTTATCCTGGGGACGTTGTGACAAAGAAAGACTGCTTGCACAAAACTCAAGGCAGAGCCACGAAACGTCTTAAAGAGAGCGACCTGGTCGTGACTCAGCCGCAATCCAGTTTTTGTGTTTAACCTTTGTTTTGCAGGAGTGAAATCAACATAGTTAACAATTTTAAGACGCTTTCTGCCATGGAATCTGAAAAGAAAACCGTTGCTGATATCAACAAGCCGTTCAAGTTTGAAGGACTTCATTTCAGAAGATGGAAGCTAAAGTTGTTTTTCTACCTCAAACTGATGAAGTTGCACATGATGGTGGACTCCATCAAACCAGCTAATCCACAAGATGCAGAAGCTGCGAAAAAAGCAACTCCAGCCGCAACAATTGCAACTCCTCAACCAACTGAAGAACCTGTTGAGACCCAAACTGCTGAAGAAAAACAAAAACCTATGAAAAATGGATTGATAATGACTTTGATTGCAAAAACTATATTTTGAATGCTTTGTCTGATTTATACGAATATTACTCTACATTTGATGCTGCTAAAGATGTGTGGGATGCCATACAGAAAAAATGCGATACTGAAGAAGCCGGATCAAAGAAATATGTTGTAAGCCGCTACCTGAGATATCAAATGGTGGATGAAAAATCAGTCGTTGCTCAGGCTCATGAACTTCAGAAAATAACTCATGAAATTATGACGGAAGGTATGAAAACTGATGAACGATTTCAAGTATCTGTATTGATTGATAAATTACCCCCATATTGGAAAGATTTTCGTAATACTTTGCGTCATAAAACTAAGGAGTTTTTCTCTTGAAAGTTTGATTTATAAGCTCAGGGTTGAAGAGGAATCACGGAAACAAGACAGAAAGGAAGAGATTCTTATCGTTTCCAATAATAAGAATCAGACTCAACCGAGTTTGAAACCTAAGAAAAAAACAATGAAACCTGACCAGAACCAAAGGAAAGGAAAACCTAATCAAAACAAGAACCCACACCAATCCAGGAGATTTCAGAATTCTGATTCAGAGTTCCTTTGTTATGCCTGCGGTAAACCAAACCAGATGGCTAGGGATTGCATGAATAACAAAGGAAAGAATAACGCACAAGCTAATGCTGCTGAAAGCATTATAATTGCCATGGTTTCTGATCCAGAGATTCACATGGTTGGTGGAACCGATGGGTGGTGGATAGACAGTGGTGCTTCGCGCCATTGTTGTTTTGATAGGTCCTTATTTAAGAGCTATGCAGAAATCAAGGATAAGAAAGTGTTGTTGGGAGACTCCCATACCAGTAATGTGAGAGGTTCTGGTACGGTAGAACTGAAGTTTACTTCTGGGAAGACAATTATGCTGAAAGATTTCCTCCACACTCCAGAAATGAGAAAGAATCTTGTTTCCGGCTATCTTCTCAACAAGGTTGGGTTATATCAAACTATTGGATCTGATGTTTACACAATTACTAAAAACAGAGTGTTTGTAGGAAAGGGTTTTGCTGCTGATAGAATGTTTAAGCTTAATGTTGAAATTAATAAAATTACATCTTCTACTTATATGGTGTGTACTTTTAATGTTTGGCATGCTAGACTTTATCATGTGAACATTGATCAGTAGATACCATGAGCAAGCAAGGTCTTATTCCAAAACTTTCCATGCATGATTTTGAAAAATGTGAATCTTGTAGTCAAGCAAAAATAACCAAGAGTTCCCATAAATCTGTTGTTAGAGAATCTGAGCCTTTAGAGTTAGTGCATTCTGATTTGTGTGAATATGAAGGTATATTAACCAGAAATCGAAAATGATATGTGATGAATTTCATTGATGACTATTCTAATTATACCTATGTTTACTTGCTAAGTCATAAGAATGAAGCTATTGAAAAATTCAAGGTTTTTATTGCTGAAGTGAAAAATCAATTTGGTAGGAAAATTCAGAGATTTCGTAGTGATAGAGGAACTGAATATGATTCTAAACCATTCACTGAAATTTATGAATCTTCTGGAATTATACATGAAAAAACTGCTCCTTATAACCCTGAAATGAATGGAAAAGCTGAAAGAAAGAATCGTACTTTTACTACTCTTGTGACTGCATGTTTGTTGAGTTCTGGTGCTTCCCCTAATTGGTGGGGAGAAATTTTGTTGACTGTTTGTTATGTTTTGAAACGTGTTACAAATTCAAAAACTAAAATTTCACCATATGAACTTTGGAAAAACAGAAAACCAAATGTATCTTATTTTAAAGTATGGGGTTGTTTGGCTTATGTTCATATTCCTGATCCTAAAAGATCAAAACTAGCTAGTAAAGCTTATGAATGTTTTTTTGTTGGGTATGCTAAAAACAGTAAAGCTTATAGATTTTTTGATCTTAATAATAAAGTTATTATTGAATCTATTGATGTTAATTTCTTTTAAGATAGATTTCCTTTTAAATCTAGAAATAGTGGGGGTTCTCTACCTAGTACGAGTTCTGAACATAGAATAGAAGAACATAGAACTGCAAAAACTAGAGACGTTAAAATTGAACCTAGGCGTAGCAAAAGGGCTAGGATTGCGACAGATTATGGTTCTGACTTTAAAGTCTATACTCTAGAGGAAGACCCTTCTAGTCTTCAAGAGGCACTTAATTCTCCTGAATTCGGTTTTTGGCAAGAAGCCATAGATAATGAAATGGACTCCCAAAATCTTAATGGAACTTGGCACCTAGAATATTTACCCCCTGGTTGCAAAGCAATAGGTTGTGAATGGGTACTTAAAAGGAAGTTGAACCCTGATGGTACAATAGACAAACACAAAGCTAGGTTGGTAGCTAAAGGATATAGACAAAGAAAAGATGTAGATTTCTTTGATACTTATTCTCCTGTTATAAGATTGACTTGTATTCGTGTTTTGATTGTTGTTGATGCTGTGCATAATCTTATTGTTCATCAAATGGATGTTAAAACATCTTTTTTGAATGGTGAATTAGAAGAAGAAATTTACATGGAACAACCTGAAGGTTTTGTTGTTCCTGGTCAAGAACATAAAGTGTGTAAGTAAGATAAGTCACTGTATGGTCTGAAGCAAGCTCCTAAGCAATGGCATGAAAAAATTGATAATTTGATGATTTCACATGGTTTCAGAATTAATGAAAGTGACAAATGCATATACTATAATTTTGAAAATAATACATGCATCATGATTTGTTTGTATGTGGATGATTTCCTGATTTTTGGTTCAAACTTGTTTGTGGTTGAAGAAACTAAGAATATGCTTAAGTCTAACTTTGAAATGAAATATTTTGGTGAAGCTAGTGTAATTCTGGGAATTAAGATTACTAGAACTAATGATGGCATTTCTTTGGATTAGTCTCATTATATTGAAAAGATTTTAAAGAAGTACAACTATTTTGATTGTAAACCTGTGAGTACTCCTTTTGATGCTAGTGTTAAACTGTTTAAGAATACTGGTGATAGCATTAGACAATATGAATATGCTAGTATAATTGGTAGTCTTCGTTATGCAACTGATTGTACCAGACCAGACATTGCATATGCAGTGGGGTTTTTATGCAGGTTTACCAGTTGTCCTGGTTTGGAACACTGGAATGCAGTTGAGAGGGTTATGTGGTATCTTAAAAATACCGTTAACCTAGGATTACACTATAAGAGATTTCCCGCAGTCCTTGAAGGATACAGCGATGCTGATTGGAACTTTCTTTCAGATGACTCCAAGTCCACTGGTGGATATTTGTTTAATATTGCTGGTGACGCTGTGTCTTGGAAGTCAAAGAAACAGACAATTCTGGCTCAATCTATGATGGAATATGAATTGATAGCACTAGCAGCAGCTAGTGAAGAAGCAGGATGGTTGAGAAACTTGCTTTCTCAAATTCCTGTATGGGATAGACCGGCACCAACTATTATGATCCATTGTGATAATGAAACGGCAATTGCAATAGTGCAGAACTGTTTTTATAACGGTAAGAATCGACAAATGCGTCGAAAGTACAGCACAGTTAGGGAATTTCTCACAACTAGTGTTGTACGAGTGGACCATGTTACGTCGGAAGAGAACTTAGATGATCCTTTGACGAAAGGATTAGCTAGGGAAAAGGTATTATATACCTCTAAAGGCATGGGAATTTTTCCCACTAGAAGTTGAGTCATTTTGTGATGGATACCCACCTAGAAATAGGTTTAAAGGGAATAATGATTCACAAATGATATGGAGATAGAATCATGCATCTTTCCCATGGCATGATATCCTGAAGCGGGTTAAGGTTGATTTCTTTAACTCTTAATGAAGTCTATAGCTCTGTATAGAGTGGGGTACCAAGCTACAGGAGTACTTTTGATAGACTCACCTATGTGAATGAGAAAGAGTGGCCGCTTTCTATGAGAACATGGACAGTTCTCTAGAACATTGTTTGAAACTGGGATAGGCACAAGGACGTAATGTTCTAGCATTTAGGACATTACTCTTGGTATAGTTGTGTGTGTATTAAGTAATTCGTTCTCTCCATAGAGTTCAAAGACATATGTTCACTCTGTGTCAGAGTTCGGAGAATTTAATACTATGTAAAGGTTTAAAACCGAAAGGTACCTTTGCTTATGCACATAACTATACGGATCTTGCTCAATGATTTTAAAAAATATAAGTGGGGGATTGTTGGGATATATGTTTTAAAATAATTATTTTGTACATTTATATCAACAATTCGAGCTTGGCCTAGTGGTTTAGCATTTTGGGCCTGGAGGGATAGGTCTCAGGATCGAATCCCTCCCCCTACTGATGGGTGTATATATATAAATAATATATATAACATTAGTCCGGGAGAGGGTTCTTGGGGCCTTGGGGGTCTTGGGAGGTCTCTTGAATTTGGAAAGTAGTTTTTGCTCCTTTTAAAAAGTTTTTTTCAAAACATTTTCACAGGTTTTAATTACAGATTAAATAGTATTTATTCTGGCATAAATTACTTGACCGTTTTTGGACTGTTACACAGGATTTTATGGAGACAATTAAAACCAAAATTTATTCCCATTAATTTTGTCTTAATTGCGAAGGCTATAATAAGCCAGTTTTGAGAAACAGAAAAGTAAGAGTTTTCCATATACTGTTTTTGTGAATCAAGATACCAAGTTTTTTCTGAGCAAGATTAAAATAGTGAAAGTGATCGATTTCTCACTGTGTGCGTGAGAGATCGACGAGAGTTTTTCTCGGCTGTTTTATCCTGGAAACGTTGTGAAAAAGAAAGACTGCTTGCACAAAACTCAAGGCAGAGACACAAAACGTCTTAAAGAGAGCGACCTGGTCGTGACTCAGCCGCAATCCAGTTTTTGTGTTTAACCTTTGTTTTGCAAGAGTGAAATCAACATTAGTTATAACAATTTTCAGACGAATCTTTCTGCCATGGAATCTAAAAAGAAAACCGTTGTTGATATCAACAAGCCGTTCAAGTTTGAATGACTTCATTTCAGAAGATGGAAGATAAAGTTGTTTTTCTACCTAAAACTGATGAAGTTGCACATGATGGTGGACTCCATCAAACCAGCTAATCCACAAGATGCAGAAGCTGCGAAAAAAGCAACTCCAGCCGCAACAATTGCAACTCCTCAACCAACTGAAGAACCTGTTGAGACCCAAACTGCTGAAGAAAAAAAAAAGCCTATGAAAAATGGATTGATAATGACTTTGATTGCAAAAACTATATTTGAATGCTTTGTCTGACGATTTATGAATATTACTCTACATTTGATACTGCTAAAGATGTGTGGGATGCCTTACAGAAGAAATACGATACTGAAGAAGCCGGATCAAAGAAATATGTTGTAAGCCGCTACCTGAGATATCAAATGGTGGATGAAAAATCAGTCGTTGCTCAGGCTCATGAACTTCAGAAAATAGCTCATGAAATTATGACGGAAGGTATGAAAACTGATGAACAATTTCAAGTATCTGTATTGATTGATAAATTACCCCCATCTTGGAAAGATTTTCGTAATACTTTGCGTCATAAAACTAAGGAGTTTTCTCTTGAAAGTTTGATTTCTAAGCTCAGGGTTGAAGAGGAAGCACGGAAACAAGACAGAAAGGAAGAGATTCTTATCGTTTCCAACAATAAGAATCAGACTCAACCGAGTTTGAAACCTAAGAAAAAACCAATGAAACCTGACCAGAACCAAAGGAAAGGAAAACCTAATCAAAACAAGAACCCACACCCATCCAAGAATTTCAGAATTCTTTTGAGTTCCTTTGTTATGCCTGCGGTAAACCAAACCACATGGCTAGGGATTGCAGGAATAACAAAGGAAAGAATAACGCACAAGCTAATGCTGCTGAAAGCGTTATAATTTCCATGGTTTCTGATCCAGAGATTCACATGGTTGGTGGAACCGATGGGTGGTGGATAGACAGTGGTGCTTCGCCATTGTTGTTTTGATAGGTCCCTATTTAAGAGCTATGCAGAAATCAAGGATAAGAAAGTGTTGTTGGAGACTCCCATACCACTAATGTGAAAGGTTCTGGTACGGTAGAACTGAAGTTTACTTCTGGGAAGACAATTATGCTGAAAGATGTCCTCCACACTCCAGAAATGAGAAAGAATCTTGTTTCCGGCTATCTTCTCAACAAGGCTGGGTTGTATCAAACTATTGGATCTGATGTTTACACAATTACTAAAAACAGAGTGTTTGTAGGAAAGGGTTATGCTGCTGATGGAATGTTTAAGCTTAATGTTGAAATGAATAAAATTACATCTTCTTCTTATATGGTGTGTACTTTTAATGTTTGGCATGCTAGACTTTGTCATGTGAACAGTAGATCAGTAGATACCATGAGCAAGCAAGGTCTTATTCCAAAACTTTCCATGCATGATTTTGAAAAATGTGAATCTTGTAGTCAAGCAAAAATAACCAAGAGTTCCCATAAATCTGTTGTTAGAGAATCTGAGCCTTTAGAGTTAGTGCATTCTGATTTGTGTGAATATGAAGGTATATTAACCAGAAATGGAAAAAGATATGTGATGACTTTCATTGATGATTATTCTAATTATACCTATGTTTACTTGCTAAGTCATAAGAATGAAGCTATTGAAAAATTCAAGGTTTTTATTGCTGAAGTTGAAAATCAATTTGGTAGGAAAATTAAGAGATTTCGTAGTGATAGAGGAACTGAATATGATTCTAAACCATTCACTGAAATTTATGAATCTTCTGGAATTATACATGAAAAAACTGCTCCTTATAACCCTGAAATGAATGGAAAAGCTGAAAGAAAGAATCGTACTTTTACTACTCTTGTGACTGCATGTTTGTTGAGTTCTGGTGCTGCCCCTCATTGGTGGGGAGAAATTTTGTTGACTGTTTGTTATGTTTTGAATCGTGTTACAAATTCAAAAACTAAAATTTCACCATATGAACTTTGGAAAAACAGAAAACCAAATGTATCTTATTTTAAAGTATGGGGTTGTTTGGCTTATGTTCGTATTCCTGATCCTAAAAGATCAAAACTAGCTAGTAAAGCTTGAATGTGTTTTTCTTGGGTATGCTCAAAAAAGTAAAGCTTATAGATTTTTTGATCTTAATAATAAAGTTATTACTGAATCTATTGATGTTGATTTCTTTGAAGATAGATTTCCTTTTAAATATAGAAATAGTGGGGGTTCTCTACCTAGTACGAGTTCTGAACTTAGAATAGAAGAACATAGAACTGCAGAAACTAGAGACGCTGAAATTGAACCTAGGCGTAGCAAAAGGGCTAGGATTGCGACAGATTATGGTTCTGTCTTTGAAGTATATACCCTAGAGGAAGACCCTTCTAGTCTTCAAGAGGCACTTAATTCTCTGAATCCGGTTTTTGGCAAGAAGCCATAAATAATGAAATGGACTCCCATAATCTTAATGGAACATGGCACCTAGCAGATTTACCCCCTGGTTGCAAAGCAATAGGTTGTAAATGGGTATTTAAAAGGAAGTTGAACCCTGATGGTATAGTAGACAAACACAAAGCTAGGTTGGTAGCTAAAGGATATAGACAAAGAGAAGATGTGGATTTCTTTGATACTTATTCTCCTGTTACAAGATTGACTTTTATTCGTGTTTTGATTGTTGTTGCTGCTGTGAATAATCTTGTTGTTCATCAAATGGATGTTAAAACAGCTTTTTTGAATGGTGAATTACAAGAAGAAATTTACATGCAACAACCTGAAGGTTTTGTTGTTCCTGGTCAAGAACATAAAGTGTGTAAGTTAGATAAGTCACTGTATGGTTTGAAACAAGCTCCTACGAAATGGCATGAAAAATTTGATAACTTGATGACTTCACATGGTTTTGGAATTAATGAAAGTGACAAATGCATATATTATAAGTTTGAAAATAACACATGCATCGTGATTTTTTTGTATGTGGATGATTTGCTGATTTTTGGTTCAAACTTGTCTGTGGTTGAAGAAACTAAGAATATGCTTAAGTCTAACTTTGGAATGAAAGATTTGGGTGAAGCTAGTGTAATTCTGGGAATTATGATCACTAGAACTAATGATGGCATTTCTTTGGATCAGTCTCATTATATTGAAAAGATTTTAAAGAAGTACAACTATTTTGATTGTAAACCTATGAGTACTCCTTTTGATGCAAGTGTTAAACTGTTTAAGAATACTGGTGATAGCATTAGACAATTTAAATATGCTAGTATAATTGGTAGTCTTCGTTATGCAACTGATTGTACCAAACCAGACATTGCATATGTTGTGGGGGTTTTATACAGGTTTACCAGCTGTCCTGGTTTGGAACACTGGAATGCAGTTGAGAGGGTTATGCGGTATCTTAAAAAGACCGTTAACCTAGGATTACACTATAAGAGATTTCCTGCAGTCCTTGAAGGATACAGTGATGGTGATTGGAACTCTCTTTAAGATGACTCCAAGTCCACTGGTGGATATTTGTTTAATATTGCTGGTGGCGCTATGTCTTGGAAGTCAAAGAAACACACAATTCTGGCTCAATCTACGATGGAGTCTGAATTGATAGCACTAGCAGCAGGTAGTGAAGAAGCATGATGGTTGAGAAACTTGCTTTCTCAAATTCCTGTTTGGGATAGACCAGTACCAGCTATTATGATCCATTGTGATAATGAAGCGGCAATTACAAAAGTACATAACTATTTTTATAACGGTAAGAATCGACAAATGCGTCGAAAGCACAGCACAGTTAGGGAGTTTCTCACAACTAGTGTTGTACGTGTGGACCATGTTAGGTCGGAAGAGAACTTAGTTTATCCTTTGACGAAAGGATTAGCTAGGGAAAAGGTATTATATACCTCTAAAGGCATGGGACTTTTGCCCACTAGAAGTTGAGTCATTTTGTGATGGATACCCACCTAGAAATAGGTTCAAAGGGAATAACGATTCACAAATGATATGGAGATAGAACCATGCATCTTTCCCATGGCATGATATCCTGAAGCGGGTTAAGGTTGAGTTCTTTAACTCTTAATGAAGTCTATAGCTCTGTATAGAGTGGGGTACCAAGCTACACGAGTACTTTTGATAGACTCACCTATGTGAATGAGAAAGTGTGGCCGCTTTCTATGAGAACATGGGCAGTTCTCTAGAACATTCATTGAAACTGGGATAGGCACAAGGCCGTAATGTGCTGGCATTTAGGACTTTACTCTTAGTATAGTTGTGTGTCTATTAAGTAATTCGTTCTCTCCATAAAGTTCAAAGACATGTGTTCACTTTGTGTCAGAGTTCGGAGGATTTAATATTATGTAAAGGTTCAAAACCGAAAGGTACCTTTGCTTATGCACATTACTATACGGATCTTGCTCAATGATTTTTAAAAATATAAGTGGGGGATTGTTGGGATATATGTTTTACAATAATTATTTTGTACATTTATATCAACAATTCGAGCTTGGCCTAGTGGTTAAGCATTTTGGGCCCGAAGGGATAGGTCTCAGGATCGAATCCCTCCCCCTACTGATGGGTGTATATATATAAATAATATATATAACATTAGACCGGGAGCGGGACCTTGGGGGTCTTGGGAGGTCTCTTGAATTTGGAAAGTAGTTTTTGCTCCTTTTAAAAAAAAAATTCAAAACGTTTTCACAGGTTTTAATTACAGATTAAATAGTATTTATTCTGGCATAAATTACTTGACCGTTTTTGGACTGTTACACAGGATTTTATGGAGACAATTAAAACCAAAATTTATTCCCATTAATTTTGTCTTAATTGCGAAGGCTATAATAAGCCAGTTTTGAGAAACAGAAAAGTAAGAGTATTCCATATATTGTTTTTGTGAATCAAGAGACCAAGTTTTTTCTGAGCAAGATTAAAAGAGTGAAAGTGATCGATTTCTCATTGTGTGCGTGAGATATCGACGAGAGTTTTTCTCGGCTGTTTTATCCAGGGGACGTTGTGAAAAAGAAAGACCGCTTGCACAAAACTCAAGGCAGAGACACAAAACGTCTTAAAGAGAGCGACCTGGTCGTGACTCAGCTGCAATCCTGTTTTTCTGTTTAACCTTTGTTTTGCAGGAGTGAAATCAATAATATTTCTAACAATTTTAAGAAGAATCTTTCTGCCATGGAATCTGAAAAAAAAAACGTTGCTGATATCAACAAGCCGTTCAAGTTTGATATCAAACCAGCTAATCCACAAGATACAGAAGCTGCGAAAAAAGCAACTCCAACCGCAATAATTGCAACTCCTCAACCAACTGAAGAACCTGTTGAGACCCAAACTGCTGAAGAAAAAAAAAACTATGAAAAATGGATTGATAATGACTTTGACCGCAAAAACTATATTTTGAATGCTTTGTCTGACGATTTATACGAATATTACTCTACATTTGATACTGCTAAAGATGTGTGGGATGCCTTACAGAAGAAATACGATTCTGAAGAAGCCGGATCAAAGAAATATGTTGTAAGCCGCTACCTGAGATATCAAATGGTGGATGAAAAATCAGTCATTTCTCAGGCTCATGAACTTCAGAAAATAGCTCATGAAATTATGACGGAAGGTATGAAAACTGATGAACAATTTCAAGTATCTGTATTGATTGATAAATTACCCCATCTTGGAAATATTTTCGTAATACTTTGTGTCATAAAACTAAGGAGTTTTCTCTTGAAAGTTTGATTTCTAAGCTCAGGGTTGAAGAGGAAGCACGGAAACAAGACAGAAAGGAAAAGATTCTTATCGTTTCCAACAATAAGAATCAGACTCAACCGAGTTTGAAACCTAAGAAAAAACCAATGAAACCTGACCAGAACCAAAGGAAAGGAAAATCTAATAAAAACGAGAACCCACGCCCATCCAAGAGATTTCAAAATTCTGATTCTGAGTTCCTTTGTTATGCCTGCGGTAAACCAAACCACATGGCTAGGGATTGCAGGAATAACAAAGGAAAGAATAACGCACAAGCTAATGTTGCTGAAAGCGTTATAATTGCCATGGTTTCTGATCCAGAGATTCACATGTTTGGTGGAACTGATGGGTGGTGGATAGACAGTGGTGCTTCGTGCCATTGTTGTTTTGATAGGTCCTTATTTAAGAGCTATGCAGAAATCAAGGATAAGAAAGTGTTGTTGGGAGACTCCCATACTACTAATGTGAAAGGTTCTGGTACGGTGGAACTGAAGTTTACTTCTGGGAAGACAATTATGCTGAAAGATGTCCTCCACTCTCCAGAAATTAGAAAGAATCTTGTTTTCGGTTATCTTCTCAACAAGGATGGGTTGTATCAAACTATTGGATCTGATGTTTACACAATTACTAAAAACAGAGTGTTTGTAGGAAAGGGTTATGCTGCTGATGGAATGTTTAAGCTTAATGTTGAAATGAATAAAATTACATCTTCTTCTTATATGGTGTGTACTTTTAATGTTTGGCATGCTAGACTTTGTCATGTGAACAGTAGATCAGTAGATACCATGAGCAAGCAAGGTGTTATTCCAAAACTTTCCATGCATGATTTTGAAAAATGTGAATCTTGTAGTCAAGCAAAAATAACCAAGAGTTCCCATAAATCTGTTGTTAGAGAATCTGAGCCTTTACAGTTATTGCATTCTGATTTGTGTGAATATGAAGGTATATTAACCAGAAATGGAAAAAGATATGTGATGACTTTCATTGATGATTATTCTAATTATACCTATGTTTACTTGCTAAGTCATAAGAATGAAGCTATTGAAAAATTCAAGGTTTTTATTGCTGATGTAGGATCCAAATATCGCACAATAGTAAAGCTTGCGAGAATGTAGCATAGCCTGCGAAATTGTAATGAGAGCCTGAGAGAACGTAGCACGGGATCCGAAAATGGGGGAATATGAGTTGTACTCCACTACATATGAGTTGTCATCCACTATGTAATAACCTATATAAAGAGAAAGGCAAGAGAGAGAAAGGAGGATAATCAAAAATAAAAAGGAGAGAGACACTTTAGGGAGGACACATTTGTAGAGAGAGAGAGAGAGAGAGCAGAATTTGTATTATTATTATCTTCTTCTTCCTTCTTCAACCAAGAGCTCCAAATACTCATTAATGGAGTCTCAATTGTAATCCATATGTAATTACAAACAATCATAGCGAAGATCCCTAACCCCGTGGATGTAGATCATATTGATCGAACCACGTAAATCTTGTGTCTTATTTTATATTTTCTATTTTCATTATTTTTATCTTTATTTTCATATCAAATAAGTTTACATCTAGAAATTATAGTCATGATAATACGAGGGGTGTGTTGTGGGATTTCCTGCAACTACATTTTTGGCGCTAGAAACAGGGAAGAGTAAAGGATTTATCCCTCCTGTAGCTTGTTGGTTCAAGAAGTTTCCATGAAGATTAGTTATTGTTCATATTTTTCTAGATCTACAAATTTTAGGTTCAAAAATGGAAATTTTATGGAAGAAGTCACACTTTCAGGGAGTAAACATCATCAACAATTCAAAGACCAGAAAAGAGGGAGAGAAAAAAATTAGTTGTTGTGGTGAAATTTAAGGAAAAAATGGAAGTTTCAGTGGAAGATTTTCATGTTCAGGAGAAGAAGGCAAATATGAAAGAAGTTAAGGAAGGACGAAGAAAAGATAAGAGGCAGATGCTGCAATTTCTATCACAAACAGAAATTCGCACAGATGGTTCAAGGCTGAGCGAATAATAAATAGGTCACGGGTTCGAATTCGCAGAGACACATATTTTTCATTTTCTTCTCATTTGCATGGGAGAATAAAAGAATAAGGAAAAAAGTTATGCGCTAATTTCGCAGAGAGGTTCTTGCACAATTGGTCCAGAGAGCTGTATGTGTGTTCGTGGTCGCAAGTTCGAATTTTCCTGCGAACATAGTTTTCTTCTTTTTTACAGATAGCGAAAAAATGATAATTTCGCAATATTGTTTCATTATTTCGCAAACAAGAGCCAGCATAATTGGTCATCTGCGAAGTTAATGAGTTCATGGTCGTGTGATCAAGTCCCAACACAGGCGTATTTTTTCGCACATATATTTCTTTGATTATTTCGCACAGAAGAGAGTTGATGATAATTTCGCAGAGATATTTAGCAAAGAATAAGCTTGCACAATTGGTCACGAGGCATGAATGCAAGCAGCAGGTCGCGAGATCAATTCTTGCTTCTCGCATGATTATTTTTGCTACGCGAAATTTAAACAGAATTGCCTCTCACACAGTTGGAATTTGATTACTTCGCAAGAAATTTGAATATTTCGCAAGAGAGGCTTAGCACAGTTGGTATGGTGCAAGAAAATCTAAGAAGCAGGTCAAGGGTTCAAGTCTCACTTCTCACACTTCTTTTTGCTGCGCAAAATTCATACATTTCAAGGCATTTATTCACTTCTTTGACAACCACAGCGACTCACATGAAAGATAAGTACCACTTCCTTGAACATTTTACTTTATACTAAGAACAAATAAAAAGATTTTTGTTTTGATTTACATAAAACGATTCAATCGCACGATTACAAAGATTTCAAGATCTCAAAGATTATAAAGATTACAAAGATTTCAAGATCTCAAAGATTATAAAGATTACTAAGATTTCAAGATTACAAAGACTTCAAAATTACAAAGATTGCGAGATTTCAAAATTACAGAAAACTGAGAAAATTCAATTTATATGTTTCTCTAGAGTATTTCTTTTGCAGAGAATAAAAAGATTTTTGATTTGATTTACAAAATGTGAAACAATCGCAGAATTACAAAGATTTCACAATTACAAATATTTCATAATTATAATGTATTAGAATTTCTCTTGAATATTTACTTTGCTTCAAATGATATGATATTATGAGAATGAAAGAGTGGATGAAAGAAATGACAGAAATGAAAGAATGAATGAAAGAATAAAAGAACAAAGAAACGCGAAAATTTCGCAAGAGACAATCTAAGATCCATAAAAATCTAAGATTAGAATGGGGCGAACCTTTATGGCATACACCCTAGTTCGCGAATAAAATTTCGTAAGAGGCAAATGTAAGACCTAAAGTACGTCATAGAAGGGGGTACCTGTAGCATGAGTCAGGGAAAAGGTTACACCGCCCCTGGAACCTGAGTCATGGAGATTTGGGGTCAATAAAGCCCATCCGGAGAGGAACCTTGGATTCTCATATTAAGCATATGACTTAGGTTGGGCGACTAAGGTAATAATGACTCTCCCAAGGAGTGCGGAATCTGATCAAGGCGCCGAGGTACACGGTTGAGTCAAGAGTGTCGGGGGCGTCTGGAGCGTACCTTGCCATTCTTGACAAGTCTTGGCTTATACTGCACTCGGCCCTAAGAAAACCCCACTTAGGGTGCAGTCTCGTAACCATAAGCCTTATAGGTAAAAGGGACAAGAGGCTGCAAAACAATTGGTTATTGTTAAGACCGTATGGGAGGATCTAACCTTGTATGGTAGAAGTACGCCTCCTTGAAGGTGCAACCAGGGGGGAGATAAGGGCGGCACCCTCCATTAGGGAGCTGATAAGTGTCTTAAGACGCAAATGTCATGAGGCTTTTTACTCGCAAGGGTATTAAGGCTTGTCATATTTGTGCGACAATCCTGAAGAGGCAATAATACTAGAGAAAAAGATAAGACGAGATCAATGGGTCATTACATGAAAATGTGAATACGTCCTGCGATTTCGTCGCACGACGACAAAGTCATGGGGCTTTATTTTCGCAAGAATATTTAGGCCTGTCATATTGTCGCAACAATCCTGAAGAGGAAATAATACAAAAGAAAAAGTTAAGGCAAGATCAATGGGATTTTGCATGAAAGTGCAAAGACGTCCTGCGATTTTTGTCGCACTGACAAGAGGTGGCAAAACAATACCTTTAACTAGGAAGGAAAAATAAGACCACATAAGAAAATGAGTAAGAAAGTAAGCTTGCGAGAATGATTATATGTAAGCAAACGAGCTTGCGAATATGTACATGGAAATGAAACTGAGGCAGTGAAAATGCCGCAGACTTGATATTATGATCATACTGTTATGAGATACTAATAGTGCAGGAAAGAGGGAAGATGAAACACAAGTAAGAACTTGTGAAGAACAATAACTACACAAAGAAGAATGCATACACTAAAGAAAAAAGCAGAGAAATGAAGAATGGAAGCAATTTAGAGCTACATCAACTTTAGACGGAAAAAGGAGCTAAGTAACACAAACATTAACTATACATTGCAATAGATAAGCATTCTCATCATACAAGCATCATACTCGCATCATAAAAGCATTGCATAAGCATTTCATGGCATAAACATCGCATACACGTTTCATAACATAATCATCACATAAGAATTATATTCGTATAAGTACTTTACAAAACAGTACGGAATAATATTGCAGAATCTCGCAATGATATCGCATAATTTAGCAGAATTATTCAGGATTATTCAGAATTTCATAGGATTATTCAAGAATTTCGCAAGATTATTCAGAACTTCACAGAATGATTCAGAATTTCGCAGAATGATTCAAAATTTCGTAGAATGTGTCAGAATTTCGTAGAATATGATTCTTCCGAATGATGTGATTATCTCGCTCAATTATTTCGCACAATTATAAGAAACTTGAAGAGATTATACTATCGCATGAGCACAAAACATGAGACAGAGGCAAGATAAGAATGAAGAAACAATTCGCACATTCAACATTTTCTCAAGGATTCTACCCTCATAGATAAATAACAGAGGCAACTATGGATTACCAAGAAAAAAATTTATGTTCTTTATCTTCTCGGCAAGAATCACCAAAAATGGAGTAATAATTTCGCATGAATAGAGGCAATACTTATTATTCTCATTCAAGGACGGATACTTCTTATATATTTCGAGGATTGAATACTTCTTATACTTCTCAAAGGATACTTCATACTTCATACTTCTTATATATTTCGAGGATTGAGTACTTCTTATACTTCTCAAAGGATACTTCATACTTCTTATATATTTCGAGAATTGAGTACTTCTTATAATTCTTCAAGGATACTTCATATTTCGCATACTTCAAGAGATGATACTTCTTATTTACTTCGCAATGCTCCGGAACTTCACAAAAGAATAGAGGAAAGTACTACTTTTCAAGTCCAATATTCTTTGCTCGGTCCTCCAACAACTACTACTACAAAGTGGATTTTTCCTTAAAGATCGCTCTTCAAGCAATATTCAAGGAAAAAGAGGCAAGATGTAGGATCCAAATATCGCACAGTAGTAAAACTTGCGAGAATGTAGCAGAGCCTGCGAAATTGTAATGAGAGCCTGAGAGAACGTAGCTCGGGATCCAAAAATGGGGGAATATGAGCTGTATTCCACTACATATGAGTTGTCATCCACTATGTAATAACCTATATAAAGAGAAAGGCAAGAGAAAGAAAGGAGGATAATCAAAAAGAAAAAGGAGAGAGACACTTTAGGGAGGACACATTTGTAGAGAGAGAGAGAGAGAGAGAGAGCAGAATTTGTATTATCATCTTCTTCTTCCTTCTTCAACCAAGAGCTCTGAATACTCATTAATGGAGTCTCAATTGTATTCCATATGTAATTACAAACAATCATAGTGAAGATCCATAACCCCGTGGATGTAGATCATATTGATCGAACCACGTAAATCTTGTATCTTATTTTCTATTTTCATTTTTTTATCTTTATTTTCATATCAAATAAGTTTAGATCTAGAAATTATAGTCATGATAATACAAGGGGTGTGTTGTGGGGTTTCTTGCAACTACAGCTGAAGTTGAAAATCAATTTGGTAGGAAAATAAGAGATTTCGTAGTGATAGAGGAACTGAATATGATTCTAAACTATTCACTGAAATTTATGAATCTTCTGGAATTATACATGAAAAAACTGCTCCTTATAACCCTGAAATGAATGGAAAAGCTGAAAGAAAGAATCGTACTTTTACTACTCTTGTGATTGCATGTTTGTTGAGTTCTGGTGCTGCCCCTCATTGGTGGGGAGAAATTTTGTTGACTGTTTGTGTAGTTGCAGGAAATCCTACACTACACCCCTCACAAGATTTCATTAACATTCAACTCATTTTGGATTAACAAATCTTAATTTTATTGATCAATCTTTGAACAATCTTACAAGAAAAGATAAATAAATCAAGAATAACCCCTGCTCTAGATTTTCTCTCTGCTATTTACTTGCTTCTCACTCAGAAAAAGATCTCTCATTTCCTTTACAACTGAACGACTATTGATAGGGGAGTACATAGTGGATGACATCTAATTTGTCCTTTATTTTCGGATATGGCTTGCGACATTCTCGCAACCTTACAAATGTTAATCTCGCTAGATCTCTAATTTTCGCAGGACCATCACATTTTTCTCATGATTTTAGCTGACGTCGTTTATTATGTCATTCCTGAAATTGTTCTGCGACGCTGTTGTGTTGTGTTGTTGATAATTTCGTTGAGGCATTATTGCTGCGAGATTCTGATCCTACATCTAAAGGACAGATTAGCTGTTATCCACTATGTACTCCCTTATAAATAGTCGTTCAGTTGTAAAGGAAATGAGAGATCTTTTTCTGAGTGAGAAGCAAGTAAATAGGAGAGAGAAAATCTAGAGCAGGGGTTATTCTTGATTTCTTTATCTTTTCTTGTAAGATTGTTCAAAGATTGATCAATAAAATTAAGATTGTTAATCCAAAATGATTTGAATGTTAATGAAATCTTGTGAGGGGTGTAGTGTAGGATTTCCTGCAACTACATAATGGCGCTAGAAACAGGGAGGATGAAGATCGAAAATTGAAGATTGTTGTTGAGATTGTTCAAATCAAGAAAGTGATTAAACAAATCAGTGAACCAGTTAAAAGAAAAATGATTAGAGTCAATGAAGATGACAAAAGATTGGAGTGTAATATGATAACAAAAACAATGGATAATGAATTCCATGAAAACATCAAAGGAAGAGTACATAAACGAAATTTTGAAGGAAGGAAGGTTATGGCGGTAGAAAAGACATCACCCTTGAATGATTGGGAAAAGCAAAAAATCACATTCATGGCGGCAGAAATACCAAAAGAAAATTTTAACCACACATCTCCATTGGTTATTACAGTGCCTATTACGCGAAAAGATAAGGGGACAACAACAAAATCCACAGAAGAATGGATATTGAACAGAACTTTAATCGATACAGGAAGTTCAGTGGATATAATATTTTATCATGCATTCAGGGGAATGGGATTTAAAGATGAAGAAATGTCCAGTTCAACATATCTTGTTCATGGATTTGGAAAATCCACAACAAAACCTAAAGGAGAAATAGTGATTCGAATTCCACTAGGAGAGATCGAAACACACGTGACACTATGCGTGGTGGATATGGAATCGCCATATAATATGTTGCTAGGAAGACCATGGATACATGCGATAAAAGCTGTAGTATCAACTTTGCATCAATGTATTAAATTCCCCACACCAAATGGAATAGGTGAAATCAGAGGAGATGTTGACAATGCGAAATTATGTCATCAAATTGAAGTAAAGTATTGTGAAGGACGAGCAAAAAAGAAACAATTTCGCAGAAAGTTGGCAAATGAGGCAAAGAAAGAAAAAGAATTTAAAGTATACATGATCAGGGCAAAAGAAGGTAGGGGAATACCCAGCGAAATTTCGGAAGAAGGAGAAGGACCTGTGAAAACAATAAAAGAACCAACACCAATGGGAGAACCCAAATCCAGTTACACTTCCGCAGAACCAACAAAAGAAGTAAACGTTGGGAATAGATCCATCAATTGCATGTCACAAGTTGGAGATTAACAAGAATGTGAGACCATTTAAACAAAGAATAAGAAAAATCGCAACAACTTACCATTCCCAAATAGAAGAAGAACTACAGAAAATGCTTGATGCAGGAATCATAAGAGAAGCTAAATACCCATAGTGGATAGCGAATATGGTCATTGTTCCAAAGAAAAACAAAGGAATAAGGATTTGCATAGATTTCACTGATTTAAACAAAGCTTGCCCTAAAGATAGCTTTCTGTTACCAGATATTCCTCAAATGGTGGAATCCGCAGCGGGAAATGATAGGGTATCATCTTTAGATGGGTACAAAGGATATAACCAGATCCCTCTCGCTGAAGAAGATCAAGAGCATACTGCTTTCTTCGCCCCTAGAGGTTTATATTGTTAAACGAAAATGCCATTTGGTTTGCGAAATGCAGGAGCAACATATCAAAGAATGGTAGAGAAGGTTTTCGCGAAATGGATACACAAAACATTAGAAGTATACGTGGACGACATGTTAGTAAAGAGTAAAGAAGCCAAAGACCATGTACAGGACCTGAGGGAGATTTTTGAACAAATGCGGCAGTATAACATTGAACTGAATCCTGAGAAGTATACTATTGGAGTTGCATCGGGAAAAATTTTAGGCTATATTGTATCAAAGGAAGGAATACAGGTTGATCCAGAAAAAGTGCAAGCAGTTCGTGACATGCCAACACCAGCAACAATAAAAGATATACAGAAGTTGAATGAACTTTTAGCTTCGCTGGGGAGATTCATTTCGCGATCATCAGACAAATGCAAATATTTTTTCGATATACTGAAGAAGGGTGCAAAATTCAAATGGACTAATGAATGTGAAAAATCTTTTCAAGGGATCAAAGAACATCTTATGAATACGACTATTTTACAAAAAGCAGAATCAAGAGAAGAATTATTGATCTATCTTGCGACGACGTCGCATGCATTAAGTGTCGTGTTATTGCGAATAGACGCAGGAGTGGAGAAACCCATCTATTACATTAGCAAAACTTTTAATACTGCCGATAAGAATTACTCAAAGATTGAGAAGCTAACCTTAGCATTAGTTTATGCATCATTTAAGCTCCACATATATTTTCAAGCGCACAAGATAAAGGTATTAACAAAAGTACCAATTGAATCAGTGATGAAGAATTCAAAAAGATCAGGAAGAGTGGAGAGATGGAATGCACAAGTAGGCCACTTTGATATTAAATATGAAATTTTGTCTTCACCAAAATCACAAGTTGTTGCAGATTTCTTGGCAGAATTTCCTTTAGAAGAAGATGAAGCGGTAGAAGAAATGATGGATATAGAAGAAGAACACGGAGATCCAAAATACTTATTAACGGAACCAAATAGATGGGAGATATTGATAGATGGATCATCAAATGGAGAAGGCAATAGAGTTGGAATTGTTTTAATTTCGCCAGAAGGAGTGAAGATGGTTTTTTCATTCAGATTGGAATTCGCATCCACTAATAACGAAACGGAATATGAAGCTGTGATACATGCCTTAAAGTTCGCAAAATGAAACTAGAAAATGCCAGGATCACTAGTGATTCGAAGCTAGTTATTCGCCAAATAAAGGGAGAATAAACTACAAATGAACCATCCTTGAAGAAAATACATGAATCTCGTTGAAGAATTGTCAGCGAAAATCCCAAAAATAAAATGGAGGAACATTTCAAGGAAGTATGAAAGACTCGCAGACGCTTTTGCTTTTATCTCAAGCATGATGAAAGATCCAACTGCGAGATGTTATGTCACCATCAATCAATAAAGAAGAAGAAGAAGTGAAAGTGATGATAATAGACGGTGAAGAAGAAGAACAAACGAACAATATCGCAGATTGGAGAACAGAACTTCATGCATACTTGGAGAAAGGAGAAACACCAAGAAATAGATTGGAAGCACACAAGTTAAAGAGCCGCGCAACAAATTATGAATTAAGAGATGGGATGCTATACCGAAAATCATTTAATGGACCATCACTCAGATGTTTGACACGAGAAGAAGGAGAAAATGTGCTAAAAATGTTACATAGTGGGGATGCTGGCAATCATAGCGGGGGAAGATCTTTGGCACATAGAGCAAAAATGCAAGGCTATTACTGGCCATACATGCATGATGTATTTTCAAAAGTTGTTGTGAATAGTGGTAAGAACTGGGGTTCTTTTCGAACTTGTGAAGGAGATAAAATTTTTTTAGCTTTAAATAAATTTTATAAGTGAAGAAAAATAGCAAAGTGATTGGAATATTTTTGGAGAAACTGGGGCTAAGGATTCCACTTTTTCTACCAATTTAAAATGATATTTCTAATATTATTATGCAAATTTTTCCTTTTAAATAGTTTTAATTATTGCAAAAATGGATTTTATAAAAAGAATAAATGTAAGTTAAAATCATGGAATATCAAAAACTCTAAGTCAAGCATATACCATCAATTAAAATGACAACTATTTAATAAAACTCCTTGGAAAAACTCTTTGTTCAAGGCAAATAATTAAATATAATAAATTGCATAAATAATTAAAATAGAAATTATCCCTTTTTCATTGGTCGAATAGTTTCCTACGTTGCCCCAGAGGATGGGTTTAGCTCATCATTGTGTAAACTTGCTCAAAATTGATATTCATTGCTCAAAAGATGTTTACTAGGATGAAATGGAGAAAAATGATAAAACCGGGTGTTTGCAACGTTTATAACTGTTGCAAACCGTTACAAAGAACGATACCCCTAAAGTGCAGTAGTATTTAGAATACAACGACCCACAATCGACAGTCGTTGTCACTGCTTGATAAACGACTGTCTTGGTCAGTGTGTTCTTCGCGTTCTTCCCTTCCAGCAGCAGCAGAAACTTTCTTCTCTGGAAGTTTTTCTATCGATTCCCTTGAACTCTGTGTTGCTCAATTCTATCCCCTCTCACTTGCCACCCTTTTTAGTAGACCCAAGGAGCATATTTATACTCAAAAACACGCTTAAGTCCATCGCTATAACTCCAAATAATCCTTCATTACTCGGGCAGTGAAGAGAATATTTTCTTACCATTTTTGGAATTTCACACGTAAACTTCATTGTAGCACGCTCCAATTCAGCATATACACGCCTCAGAATTCTTCTAACGCTAGCAGAACTTCTCCATGCACAGCAAAAACATATTTTTGCTCGTGTTACAGTCCACGTACTCTGTTTTGGGCTTGTGAATCACACCGAGAATTCCATCCAAAGTTAATCGATCCTGTAACTCATACTGTGTTTCTTAACCTATATCACATCTCTATACCAAATTTCAGCCATTGAATCGACCCATAACCCCTTCATTTTCTCAATTGAAATTCTTCCAGAACTGTTTAAGTATTTCCCGCCAAAATTCAGAATTTGAATTCTTGAAGATGACTGCCCCTAACCGTCTGTGGAGTGTAACTAGCAGGTGTCCAATTCAGGTGCCCCTTATAAATTGAGGTGCCCCTTATCCAAAACAGAGAGTCCGAATAACAAATGTCCTCCGGGATGCTCTGCATAATTTTTCGAGCCGATTTTTCCAAAATTATTTATTTCCAAAAAAATACCTACAAACACATAAAACACCATAATAAGGACGAAAACGAGTACTATCAATAGAGACATTGAGGACAATTCAGACACAAAAATGTGTCTACCAAATACCCCCAAACTCATTATTTGCTAGTCCTCAAGCAAATTTATTCTAGAAAGGAAAATCATTTGAAAGTGGCGGAGTGTTGTCTCCGGAGGGTTTACCAGAGGTGCACCGCAAAACCTTTACTCCAGACCCTAGCTAATTATGCAGAACTTTGGAAGGAACTAAAGAATCTCCTTGGTTGGCATACTTATTGACTACAGGAGGAAGTACCCTGACGCGAAATTCCAATTGTTGTACACGAGTTTGCACTCAAGCATACTAAAATTCATATAAAGTGACAGAGCTCTACTAAGATAGTTTCACAATGGACATCATACTCGGAGTCAAACTAATCACATGAAAAGATCAAGAAGATGGAAAAAGAAAAATGTAGATGGTTGAAAAGTGAACGGTGTTTCCCATATCTGTCTGAAGGCCTCTTCCAAGATGAACCTAACCTAAATGACTGAGATACCGATCTGACTAATATCAACACGACTGGAAAATACAAGGGAACCAGTGGTCGATAATCCTAACTCTAGGTCAACATAACTGGCATATACAAGGGTACCAGTGGTCGACTTTATTGAACACACATTTATTTAAGAACTAACAACATGATTAGATCTTGTGGATCCAAGTGCATGCTTCTTATCAGCAGATTACATGGTAATTCCCGTGGATCCTGCATTCCACGCTTGTTTAGGCGACGGAGACAGGGAGAACACACACATATTGTTATCCAAGTGTTAGTATTTATTCTGATTGGTCTGGTCTAAAATAATAATAATAATTTTATTATTTTTTTTGTAAAAGGTACTCAATCACTCTATTTCACCCTAGCAATGGTAACAACTTGAATCGTGTGCCCCACCGAATCACTTGAAAACGAAAATTAAAAATAGAAAGTGAAAAGGACTCGACAAGATATGGCGAAACTATCATGTTATTTGTAACACCTGAGCTCTTTGCTTTTATGAATAGACTCTATAGATGTTTCCATCTAGTCAGATTGGTTCCTCAACTCCTAAAACCAAAATGCTTCCATCCACTTAGATTGGTTAGTACCCTCCTTAATAAGCATAAATTTTCTAGGCTCTGGAGTTTAAGCTAACAAAAAGTTTCTTCCCCATCCCCAAACTTAAATTTAACATTGTCCTCAATGTTCTAAAGATGAAATTAAAAGCATGAACAAGGAGAAATTGATATCACTGGAGGGAAAGAAATAAGGAAGGATATTACCGAATCACATGAGTGCGGGAGCCTCCCAGTAAATGTTAAATTTATAGTCATTAGGTAGACATCAAGTACCTCTAAAAGAATTGTCACCTTCCAAAGTCGTATACCAACAGTCGAAACAATTATGGGTCCATAAGACCAAACAGAGCTAACACAAGCATGATACAACTGCACTGGATTAGAAAAATGAACAGAAGGAGTACGTCCTCATCTAAGGTTTCTGTCAAGACAACTGGGTTAGCATGATTGAGCTTCAAATGTGTGTCTTGATAACTAGAATCATCCGCAAAATGGGTCTCTAATACCTGGATTACCTCCTGGACAGTATCAGGAGGATCGGGTTGCGGAGTCTGAACGAACTCTAGTAATATTTCAGACGTACAAGACTCGAGTCCCAAGTTAGGGACTTCGATTAGAGATATTCGACAATCGCCAGAATCGTCTTTACCCCCAAACTTAGGGTGAACAATCTCCTCGAATGGACCAAAGTCTATGGGATGGACTCTAGGGTCCATAAAGTCGGCACAATAACTAGATTCTTTTGGGGATTGTTCATCTAAATGAACAATATCCTCGTATAATGGATTATTAAAGAAAATCTCTAGCATAGGCTCATCAGCTAAGGTGTTTGTCAAGTCTACCTCCTCCGAAGCACTGGGGGGTTCATCAAACAATGGATTATCAAGCATATTGCAGGCTAACGGATCAGGTACTAGAGTGCTAATCATGTTCACCATTTCTAAATCATCTATCTCAGAAGACTTAATGACATTGAAGACATTTAGCTCAGTAGTCATATTACCAAAAGATATGTTCATAAGTCCGGTTCTACAATTGATGATAGCATTAGATGTGGCTAAGAATGGGCGACCTAAAATCACCGGGATGTGAGCACTTGGGTCCTGAACTGGTTGGGTGTCTAGAACAACAAAATCCACTGGATAGATAAATTTATCAACCTCAATCAGAACATCCTCTATGACACCACGAGGGACTTTGACAGACCTATCAGCTAATTGTAGTGTCATGTTGGTCGGTTTCAGCTTACCAAGACCTAGCTGGTTGTATACATGATATGGGAGTAAGTTAACACTAGCTCCTAAGTCAAGTAATGCCTTATCGACCATGTGATTACCAATTGCACAAGATATGGTAGGGCATCCAGGGTCCTTGTACTTAGGGAGTGTTTGGTTCAGAAGAATTGAACTTACTTGACCAGCTAAAAAGGCTTTCTTATGGACATTAAGCTTACGCTTCCGTGTACAAAGATCCTTAAGGAACTTGGAATAAGCCGGTAGTTGCCTAATTGCCTCTAGTAACGGAAGGTTTATGGTAACTTTCTTAAAAACCTCCATTATGTCATTGAAGTTGGATTCATTTTTCGTTGGTACTAGCAACCGTGGGAATGGGGCTCTGGGAACGAAGTGAGGCTCAACAGGACCCTCATTGGTCTCTTTAGAGACTCTATCAGTCTCTTCATTCTCTGGCTCAGCAGGGTGAACTACAACATGTTCACTATCAGGCATGGCAACCTTGTTGTCAACTTTCTTTCCACTCCTAAGGGTTGTAATAGCATTCACATGATCATAAGATCTTCCTCCTATTTCATGAACTCCTTTAGGATTAGGTTGTGTTTGACTAGGAAACTTTCCATCTTCTCTCTCACTTATAAACTTAGCTATTTGTCCTACTTGAAGTTTTAATTCGGCAAGACTTTGGGAATTATCCTTCAATTCTTGCCTAGTTTCTTGTTGAAAGCTCATGTGGTTCTTTGATAGCATTATGAGATTTTCCTCTAAGGCAGAGATCTTTTTCTCGGAAGTGTTCTGAAACTGAGTATGACCTGAAGAGTTCTGAAAACCAAATCCTGGGGGAGGCTGAAAATTACTAGATTGGCCTTGATTCTGACCCTTAGACCAAGAAAAATTAGGATGGTTTCTCCAACCAGGATTGTAGGTCTCTGAGTATGGGTCAATCTTCTGACGGTTCTCAAACCTAGCATTGTTATAGACAGCATGAGCTTGCTCTTCACTAACCTGACCTTCCCAAAATGAATTATCGGGCTCTATTCCACAACTAGATACTTGAGAGGCTCTATTAGGTTCAACAAGGGACCTATTTTTAGACTGACCCATTTCCAAAGCTTCTAACCTTCTAGACAAAGCAGCAAACTTAGCATCAGACGCAAAACTCGTATCTACCACATTGGTGCTACTTCTATTGACCAAGAGTCTTTTAGGGGGTTCAACACAAGATTCCCACTGTTGGGATTTTTCAGCGATAACTTCTAAGAAGGTAAAAGCATCATCAGCACTTTTACTAGTGAACTCACCAGCGCACATAGACTCAACCATGGCTTTGGTCGAATAGTCTAAACCATCATAAATAATTTGTACGAGTTTCATCTTATCAAATCCATGGTGAGGACACTGAGATAGGAGATCATTGAATCTCTCTAAAAATCTATAAAGAGACTCTCCCTCTTGTTGCACACTAGCACTAATTGTCTGCCTAACAGCTGCAGTTTTATGCTTAGGGTAGAATTTCATATAGAAAGCGGCAATAAGTTCCTGCCATGTTTCAATGGATTCAGATGGTAGGTTGTTCAGCCAGGTCTTGGCTTTATCTCTCAAGGAAAAGGGAAACATCTTAAGTTTCAAGACTTCATCAGTAAGGTCTCTTATTCTAATTGTCCCACAAATTTCCTCAAAGTCCCTAATATGGAAATAAGGGTTCTCATCATTTTCCTAAGAATATAGGGATCATCTGGAGAATACTAGGTTTTATCTCGAAATTAGCCGTAGTGGCTGGCAATTTAATGCACGAAGCTCGGTTGGTCCTAGTTGGGAACATGTAATCTTTCAAAGTTGCCATCGCTGGCACAACAGAAGTACTAGGGGTACTTTCCTCACGAAGAGACAGATTCTCAAAACTGAAGTTTCCAAAAACAGGGCTCTCAAAAGAACAATCTTCGAGCTCCCTGCTTATATCAGAAGAACTACTAGGTTTTTCGCTAATCAATCGACCTAGAGTATCTCTTTTCCAAGCCCTATTAACAAAATCGGGCATACACTAAAAAAATAAAAAGAAATAAAAATCCTAACAGGAAGGTTCTAGCAATCACACAGCAGGCTGACTCGACTTTACCACAGCAAACCTAGAGATTTCTAGCAAACAACAAGCATGATGGCTCACTTAGATTGTTTCTAGACTAGCTTCTATATCTCGAAAGGGAATTCGTTACAATTTAAGCAAACCCCTCTGGAATCAATCCGAGTCAAAGTAAGTTGAATCGAGGCGAGGGAAGCTTAGTGGAGCTTTGATACCCAAGGCCTCACCGCAGTACAAGGCGGCGCAGTCACGCATTCAACTCACAGAAACCGTCATGAACTTCGAAGTATGCTAAAAGAATAACCAATATCCTTCGAAAAATTTTCCTAACAAGATCGATACCCTATAGGTCTCTTTCTAATCAGATTTTAAAGCTTGGGTTCGCGTTAGGTTTTGTTCTCCTAAAGCGGGCAAGAAGGGAGCGGTGATGAAATCCAAACCCTTATCTTGTTTAGGCCAGGCCTTGCCCTTTACTAGGAAAATAAAGACAGTCCGGTTCGTCCTCAAACAATTAGCACCTTAAGGAGTACAGTAACTCGCTTCCAGGGGATTCACGAGTGTTTCGATTGGACTTACCTCCCGTACCAGACGGGGGATGAACCGCTGTTGTCGACTCGGGACACGACTCATATGTCGTGTGCGAACCCGAGGGGTCGAGGTGATATTGTAATCACCGTCCTTCTCTGCACACAATTTAATATATATTTTTTTTAATTTGACCCTTCCGTAGGGTTTTAAAAAAATAAAGTCCAAGTCCAATTTAAAGTTCAAAAAGAAAAAGAAAAAAATAAAATAAAATTATACTTTTCCTCACACACTCTAAAAAAAAATTAAAAACTAAATCCTAAAATTGTCCTCTTTTCTTCTCTTTTCTTCTCTTTTCGCTTTTCGCTTTAAGCTTTTTCCTCTCCAAGTCCTTAGTTTTCACTTTGAACCTGCAAAATAAAGATAAAAAGAAACGTAAAAAGGAACAAACAATTTAAAAAAAATAAAAAAAAATAATAAACCTAAAAAAAATTCTACCTAAGCACAGGTCCGCGTCGGCGGCGCCAAAAATTTGATGTATTTTCAAAAGTTGTTGTGAATAGTGATAAGAACTGGGGTTCTTTTCGAACTTGTGAAGGAGATAATTTTTTTTTAGATTTAAATAAATTTGCTAAGTGAAGCAAAATAGCAAAGTGATTGGAATATTTTTGGAGAAACTGGGGCTAAGGATTCCACTTTTTCTACCAATTTAAAATGATATTTCTAATATTATTATGCAAATTTTTCCTTTTAAATAGTTTTAATTATTGCAAAAATGGATTTTATAAAAGAATAAATGTAAGTTAAAAGCATGGAATATCAAAAACTCTAAGTCAAGCATATACCATCAATTAAAATGACAACTATTTAATAAAAATCCTTGGAAAAACTCTTTGTTCAAGGCAAATAATTAAATATAATAAATAATTAAAATAGAAATTACCCCTTTTTCATTGGCCGAATAGTTTCCTCCGTTGCCCCAGAGGATGGGTTTAGCTCATCATTGTGTAAACTTGCTCACAATTGATATTCATTGCTCAAAAGATGTTTACAAGGATGAAATGGAGAAAAATGATAAAATCGGGTGTTTGCAACGTTTATAACTGTTGCAAATACTGTTACAAAGAACGATATCCCTAAAGTGCAGTAGTATTTAGAATACTACGACCCACAATCGACAGTCGTTGTCACTGCTTGATAAACGACTGTCTTGGTCTGTGTGTTCTTCGCGTTCTTCCCTTCCAGCAGCAGCATAAACTTTCTTCTCTGGAATTTTTTCTATCGTTTCCCTTGAACTATGTGTTTCTCTATTCTATCCCCTCTCACTTGCCACCCTTTCTAGTAGACCCAAGGAGCATATTTATACTCAAAAACACGCTTAAATCCATCGCTATAACTCCAAATAATCCTTCATTACTCGGGCAGTGAAGAGAATATTTTCTTACCATTTTTGGAATTTCACACGTAAACTTCATTGTAGCACGCTCCAATTCAGCTTATACACGCCTCAGAATTCGTCTAACGCTATCAGAACTTCTCCATGCACAGCAGAAACATATTTTTGCTCGTGTTACAGTCCACGTACTCTGTTTTGGGCTTGTGAATCACACCGAGAATTCCATCCAAAGTTAATCGATCCTGTCACTCATACTGTGTTTCTTAACCTATATCACATCTCTCTACCAAATTTCAGCCATTGAATCGACCCATAACCCCTTCATTTTCTCAATCGAAATTCTTCCAGAACTGTTTAAGTATTTCCCACCAAAATTCAGAATTTGAATTCTTGAGGATGACTGCCCCCTAACCGTCTGTCGAGTGTAACTAGCAGGTTTCCAACTCAGGTGCCCCTTATAAATTGAGGTGCCCTTTATCCAAAACAGAGAGTCCGAATAACAAATGTCCTCCGGGATGCTCCGCATAATTTTTCGAGCCGATTTTTCCAAAATTATTTATTTCCAAAAAAATACCTACAAACACATAAAACACCATAATAAGGACAAAAACGAGTACTATCAATAGAGACATTGAGGACAATTCAGACACAAAAATGTGTCTACCAATGCACGAAGATGCAAAACAAATATCAAGACGCTGCGAAGATTGTCAGCGACATAGAAAGAAAATACATGCACCTGGATCACCATTGTCATCTTCAACCAGTGTGTGGCCTTTTGGAAAGTGGGGCTTAGATATTGTAGGGTCATTTTTACCAGGTTCTGGACAAAG
Organism: Papaver somniferum; assembly: GCF_003573695.1. Taxonomy (NCBI): domain Eukaryota; kingdom Viridiplantae; phylum Streptophyta; class Magnoliopsida; order Ranunculales; family Papaveraceae; genus Papaver; species Papaver somniferum. The sequence goes on from NC_039359.1 coordinate 152,850,798, forward strand.
AAGATACTTAATAGTCGCAACAGATTATTCACAAAATGGACAGAAGTGAAGGCAGTACAGCATATTCGCGATAAAGATATCTTTACATTCATATTCGAAAATATCATTTGCAGATTCAGAATTCCTGCGCAGTTGGTATCTGATAATGGGAAACAGATTGAAGGGCAGAACATAGAACTGTTACTTAATGCATTTAAGATAAAATGTGGAAAGTCTACTCCTTTGTATCCACAAGCTAATGGGCAGGTGGAGGCAACAAACAAAACAATTGCAGATATATTAAAGAAGAAATTGGAAGGACATCATAGAGCATGGTGCGAACAAGTACATAATGCAATATGGGCTTATAATACAACTAGAAGAGAAGCTACTGGAATGTCACCTTTTTGTTTAACATACGGAGTTGAAGCGGTGTTACCAACAGAAGTTGTTATTCCGACAACAAAGAGAGAAGCTTGGGAGAAAAATCTTAGTGCGGGTTTGATCTTAAACAAACTTGATGAATTAGAAGAAAATAGAGAAAGAGCTTTACAACATATGGAGAATTATCAGTGAAGATTAGCCCGAGAATATAATAAACGTGTCAAAGTACGCGAATTCCAGCAAGGAGATTTAGTTCTGCGAGAGACACTAATATATCAGCGAGCAAATGGTGGAAAATTAGCGAAAAATGGGATGTACCTTACATCATTAAGGAGATAGTTGGAACATGAGCTTATAAATTAATGGATCCAGAAGGTAGATATGTTGGTCATAGACTTGACAGACCATGGAACATGTTGTACTTAAAAAGATATTATCCGTAAGAAGCTTTGAGAAGTTATGGATTCTAAAAGAATAATTGCAAGGTTATTCATATCAAAACAAGATCATGATGTGCGAAAGTTTCGCAGAGATAATCATAGAACAATGACATAAAAGAAAGGGGCAAACCTTTATGGCGTACACCCTAGTTCGCGAATAAAATTTCGCAAGAGGCAAATGTAAGACCTAAAGTACGTCATATAAGGGGGTACCTGTTGCATGGCTCAGGGAAAGGCTACACCGCCACTGGAACCTGAGTCATGGAGATTTGGGGTCAATAAAGCCCATCCGGGAGAGGCACCTTGGATTCTCAGCTTAAGCATATGACTTAGGTTGGGAGACTAAGGTAATAAGGACTCTCCCAAGGAGTGCAGAATCTGATCAAGGCGCCGAGGTACACGGTTGAGTCAAGAGTGCCAGGGGAGTTTGAAGCGTACCTTGCCATTCTTGAAAAGTCTTGGATTATACTCCACTGGGCCTGAAGAAAACCCCACTTAGGGTGCAGTCTAAAAAGGGATAAGAGGCTGCGAAAACAACTGGTTGTTGTTAAGACTGGATGGGAGGAGCTAACCTTGTATGGTAGAAGTACGCCTCCTTGAAGGGGAAACCAGGGGGAAGATAAGGGCGGCACCCTCCATTAGGGAGCTGATAAGTGTCTTAAGACGCAAATGTCATGAGGCTTTTTACTTGCAAGGGTATTAAGGCTTGTCATATTTGTGCAACAATCCTGAAAAGGCAATAATACAAAAGAAAAAGATAAGACGAGATCAATGGGTTTTCGCATGAAAGTGCGAAGACGTCCTGCGATTTCGTCGCAAGACGGCAATGTCATGGGGATTTATTTTCGCAAGAATATTTAGGCCTGTCATATTGTCGCAACATTCCTGAAGAGGCCATAATACAAAAGAAAAACTTAAGGCAAGATCAATGGGTTCTTGCATGAAAGTGCAAGAACGTCCTGCGATTTTGTCGCAATGACAAGAGGTGGCATAATAAGACCTTTAATTAGGAAGGCAAAATAAGACCACATGACAAAACAAAATATTTATAAGTATTCATAACAGATCATTTCTCGCAAGAAAGATAATGAGAGGCAAGTATGAGAATCAATAAACAAGAGGCATTATCTTTCTCACCAGCAAAATACTAAAAGGGAAAATTGATTCCAAAGTTGGTTGAAGAATATTGTTTGCAAAAAATAATAAAGATGAGACAATTCAAGAAGATAGAACTAGATAAGAAGCTCATGCTTCAGTATTAATTCCATTAGAAGGAGATAATGGACGTTCTTCGCCAATGTTCTTATTATCGCCAACCTCTCCTTCATTTCGATTCTGATCTTCACCTTGATTAGCACCTTGATTATCGCCAGCAATTACTTCTTCAGAAGAGATTTCTTTTTCATTTTCATCTTGATTAACACCAGCAGTTGTTTCCTTAGAAGGAATCTCTTCTCCATCTTCCAAAAGACTATCCTCTACACCACTTTCATAATCATAATCACTGTCAGCATGACGAGGAACTTCATCATCATCTACTTCCAAAGGTTCGATTGATGTAGGAGGAAGAGATTTAGACAATAAAATATCATTTACAAGGACTTCAGCCCGGAGATGAACTTGACGAAGAAGTGCTCTCTGATGATTCCTATCTTGAATATCCTTAAAGTAAGCAAAATAATCAAGTCTTCTTTATGCTCGGTCATGAGAACCAGTAAGGACAGAAACGAGTAATGCATTTTCTTTGCGAATCTTGACATATTTAGCCTCCAAAACAGAAATGGAGGAATGAAGATTTTTCTCAGACTCTGCGAAAGGTAGAATACAAAATTTCAGTAATATGAAGAACTCAAAAAGATATGACAAAGAAAAGATAGTTAAGGCAGTCAAACTATTATGACTACCTTCCTTTTGAGAAATAAGATGTTGAATCAAGTTCAGAAACTATTCTCCCAACGGTCCATTGCATCATCAAATTTATCTCCAACTAAACCTTTAAGTCGAGACTGAAGATTTTTCTCTTTAGAAATAAGGAAGGCATTTTTCTTCGCAAGAGAAGAATAGGATTCTTCTAATTTGGAATATTGTTCTTTAAGTTGATTCGCCTTTATACTTAAAGCTATTTTACCTTGAATGAGTGTATCTCTTTCAGCGATAGATGACTCTGTTACTTCTTTAAGTTCATTTCTCAAAGAGTGAAGAGATTGCTCTTGGTCATCACATACTTTCTGAAGGATGCCAAGTTGTTGCGAAGATATCGCCATCTTATTTAAATAAATTTGTTTCTCTTGAGATAGAGTTTTATTCTCATCTGATAAAGATTCCATCCCAAGATTAGCTTTAGTTAAAGAATAAGAGAGGCGAGACATTTCATTACTTAATAAATCTTGCCTCTGGATTAATTGGGTATTTTCATTGGTAAGATTATTTATATGATCAACAGAGTATGAATAGAGGTAATTGGTTATATTGATCCATCAAAATCTCTTTATCAACACGGGCTTCTTCAACAGCAGATTCAAATTGATATCTCTCCATTATTCGTTTCTGGTTTAAGGCTTAACATGCGAAATAGGGATTTCAAGGATAATTAAATATGGAAAGGATAAAATCCTTAGAAAGGAAAATTGAAGACACTGATAAGGAAATCATACCTCTCAGTTCATCATTCTTCTTACGAAGGTTGTCACGATCCAGCAAAACATTCTGAAGCTTTTGATTTTCGAGACCAAGAGCATTACACTCTTTTTCCAAAGCTGTTTGCGAAGCAGCTCTGTCAGAACAAAAATACTTACTTAGAATTTCGCAAATACCAGACTTGACAGGATCAATGGGAGACTTCTTGCCATCATCCAGGACCTCAGACAAGACTTTGAAAGCAATGTCTATCCCTTCCACGATTTCTTTCGAAAAGGGAAGAGGCTCAGATAGAGAACTGGTAATGATAGAAGGTTGAGAAACATTATCAACAGAAGGAGAAGAAGTTTCATTCACAGAAGGATCAATAAGGGGGGTTTCAATCATTGAAAGGTAAGTTGAAGAAATGAAATCTGAGGCAGCCTTTTCGCGAATTGGAGATAATGTTTTAACTTGCGAAGATGTCGCAGAAGATTTACAAGAGATAAGTAAGTGGAATGGAACAGAGGTTTCAACTGTTTTAAGGTGGCGAGATTTCTTGAGAGGTTTATTGACATCCTTATCACCCTGCGAATTACAATCCAGATAAGAAACAGAGGCAACAATATTGTTATTAGAAAATAATAATGTTTCTTACTACCTTCTGATTCGCAGACTTTCTTTTGTGTACAACAATCTTATGCTGCGGTTTGGGAATATTAGGGTTCTGAACCGTGAATTTGGTGTTGGAGGCGTTTTTGCTGAAATAACAGCAGTATGGGAATCACATAATCAACATAATTAAATAAAGTAGTAAACAAGATCAATTTCAGCAAAACCCATAAGAAAGAAAAAAGAAAACTAACCTCGACGAATCCATGGAAAACACCAGCAGGAAGATTAATTCGTAAAAATTAAGAAAGTTACAAACAGTGAAGATCTTCAAAGGGAACAGTATGGAGATGAAGAAGAAAATAAAAAGAGTAAAAGAAGAAGAAAGAAGAAAAGTTGTAATGACAGAATTTACGGAAGAATAATAGAGTTGCAGAGATGAGAGAATAAAAAGAGAAGAGAAAGTAAAAAGAAAATGGAAAGAAGAGTAAGAAGAATATACATATAGAGGATTTTCTGCTCGAAGAAATAAACACCATTAATATGAAAAGATGTGAGCGGTTAAAAAGCAGCAGTTACAGAAGACGTGTCAAGAAATAGATGGAAGAAAGGATACGTGTGATAAATGCAGAATATGAAGAAATGAACAGTTGCAGCATTTCTCACATCATTCTCTACTTCGCAGAAAAGATATGAGAAGAGGCAAGATGTAGGATCAGAATCTCGCAGCAATAATGCCTCAACGAAATTATCAACAACACAACAGCGTTGCAGAACAATTTCAGGAATGACATAATAAACGACGTCAGCTAAAATCATGAGAAAAATGTGATGGTCCTGCGAAAATTAGAGAGTTTGCGAGATTAACATTTGTAAGGTTGCGAGAATGTCTCAAGCCATATCCGAAAATAAAGGACAGATTAGCTGTCATCCACTATGTACTCCCCTATAAATAGTCGTTCAGTTGTAAAAGGAAATGAGAGATCTTTTTCTGAGTGAGAAGCAAGTAAATAGGTGAGAGAAAATCTAGAGCAGGGGTTATTCTTGATTTATTTATCTTTTCTTGTAAGATTGTTCAAAGATTGATCAATAAAATTAAGATTTTTAATCCAAAATGAGTTGAATGTTAATGAAATCTTGTGAGGGGTGTAGTGTAGGATTTCCTGCAACTACATTTTGTTATGTTTTGAATCGTGTTACAAATTCAAAAACTAAAATTTCACCATATGAACTTTGGGAAAACAGAAAACCAACTGTATTTTATTTTAAAGTATGGGGTTGTTTGGCTTATGTTCGTATTCCTGATCCTAAAAGATCAAAACTAGCTAGTAAAGCTTATGAATGTGTTTTTGTTGGGTATGCTCAAAACAGTAAAGCTTATAGATTTTTTGATCTTAATAATAAAGTTATTATTGAATCTATTGATGCTGATTTCTTTGAAGATAGATTTCCTTTTAAATCTAGAAATAGTGGGGGTTCTCTACCTAGTACGAGTTCTGAATTTAGAATAGAAGAACATAGAACTGCAGAAACTAGAGACGCTGAAATTGAACCTAGGCGTAGCAAAAGGTCTAGGATTGCGACAGATTATGGTTCTGATTTTGAAGTCTATACCATAGAGGAAGACCCTTCTAGTCTTCAAGAGGCACTTAATTCTCCTGAATCCGGTTTTTGGCAAGAAGCCGTAGATAATGAAATGGACTCCCATAATCTTAATGGAACTTGGAACCTAGCAGATTTACCCCCTGATTGCAAAGCAATAGGTTGTAAATGGGTACTTAAAAGGAAGTTGAACCCTGATGGTACAGTAGACAAACACAAAGCTAGGTTGGTAGCTAAAGGATATAGACAAAGAGAAGATGTAGATTTCTTTGATACTTCTCCTGTTACAAGATTGACTTCTATTCCTGTTTTGATTGTTGTTGCTGTTGTGCATAATCTTGTTGTTCATCAAATGGATGTTAAAACATCTTTTTTGAATGGTGAATTAGAAGAAGAAATTTACATGGAACAACCTGAAGGTTTTTTTGTTCCTGGTGAAGAACATAAAGTGTGTAATTTAGATAAGTCACTGTATGGTCTGAAACAAGCTCCTAAGCAATGGCATGAAAAATTTGATAACTTGATGACTTCACATGGTTTCAGAATTAATGAAAGTGACAAATGCATATACTATAAGTTTGAAAATAATACATGCATCATGATTTGTTTGTATGTGGATGATTTCCTGATTTTTGGTTCAAACTTGTCTCTGGTTGAAGAAACTAACAATATGCTTAAGTCTAACTTTGAAATGAAAGATTTGGGTGAAGCTAGTGTAATTTTGGGAATTAAGATTACTAGAACTAATGATGGCATTTATTTGGATCAGTATCATTATATTGAAAAGATTTTAAAGAAGTACAACTATTTTGATTGTAAACCTGTGAGTACTCCTTTTGATGCTAGTGTTAAACTGTTTAAGAATACTGGTGATAGCATTAGACAATCTGAATATGCTAGTATAATTGGTAGTCTTCGTTATGCAACTGATTGTACCAGACCAGACATTGCATATGCAGTGGGGGTTTTATGCAGGTTTACCAGTTGTCCTGGTTTGGAACACTGGAATGCAGTTGAGAGGGTTATGCGGTATCTTAAAAAGACCGTTAACCTAGGATTACATTATAAGAGATTTCCTGCAGTCCTTGAAGGATACAACGATGCTGATTGGAACTCTCTTTCAGATGACTCCAAGTCCACTGGTGGATATTTGTTTAATATTGCTGGTGGCGCTGTGTCTTGGAAGTCAAAGAAACACACAATTCTGGCTTAATCTACGATGGAGTCTGAATTGATAGCACTAGAAGCAGCTAGTGAAGAAGCAGGATGGTTGAGAAACTTGCTTTCTCAAATTCCTGTATGAGATAGACCGTACCAGCTATTATGATCCATTGTGATAATGAAGCGGCAATTGCAAAAGTACAGAACTATTTTTATAACGGTAAGAATCGACAAATGCGTCGAAAGCACAGCACAGTTAGGGAGTTTCTCACAACTAGTGTTGTACGTGTGGACCATGTTAGGTCGGAAGAGAACTTAGCTGATCCTTTGACGAAAGGATTAGCTAGGGAAAAGGTATTATATACCTCTAAAGGCATGGGACTTTTGCCCACTAGAAGTTGAGTCATTTTGTGATGGATACCCACCTAGAAATAGGTTCAAAGGTAATAACGATTCACAAATGATATGGAGATATAATCATGCATCTTTCTCATGGCATGATATCCTGAAGCGGGTTAAGGTTGAGTTCTTTAACTCTTAATGAAGTCTATAGCTCTGTATAGATACCAATCTAGAGGAGTACTTTTGATAGACTCACCTATGTGAATGAGAAAGTGTGGCCGCTTTCGATGAGAACATGGGCAGTTCTCTAGAACATTCATTGAAACTGGGATAGGCACAAGGCCGTAATGTGCTGGCATTTAGGACTTTACTCTTAGTATACTTGTGTGTGTATTAAGTAATTCGTTCTCTCCATAGAGTTCAAAGACATATGTTCACTCTGTGTCAGAGTTCGGAGAATTTAATACTATGTAAAGGTTCAAAACCGAAAGGTACCTTTGCTTATGCACATAACTATACGGATCTTGCTCAATGATTTTAAAAAATATAAGTAGGGGATTGTTGGGATATATGTTTTAAAATAATTATTTTGTACATTTATATCAACAATTCGAGCTTGGCCTAGTGGTTAAGCATTTTGGGCCCGGAGGGATAGGTCTCAGGATCGAATCCCTCCCCCTACTGATGGGTGTATATATATAAATAATATATATAACATCAGTCCAGGAGCGGGGCCTTGGGGGTCTTGGGAGGTCTCTTTAATTTGGAAAGTAGTTTTTGCTCCTTTTAAAAAGTTTTTCTTCAAAACGTTTTCACAGGTTTTAATTACAAATTAAATAGTATTTATTCTGGCATAAATTACTTGGCCGTTTTTGGACTGTTACACGGGATTTTATGGAGAAATTAAAACCAAAATTTATTCCCATTAATTTTGTCTTAATTGCGAAAGCTATAATAAGCCAGTTTTGAGAAACAGAAAAGTAAGAATTTTCTATATACTGTTTTTGTGAATCAAAAGTTTTTCTGAGCAAGATTAAAAGAGTGAAAGTGATCGATTTCTCACTGTGTGCGTGAGAGATCGACGAGAGTTTTTCTCGGCTGTTTTATCCTGGGGACGTTGTGACAAACAAAGACTGCTTGCACAAAACTCAAGGCAGAGCCACGAAACGTCTTAAAGAGAGCGACCTGGTCGTGACTCAGCCGCAATCCAGTTTTTGTGTTTAACCTTTGTTTTGCAGGAGTGAAATCAACAATAGTTCTAACAAAAACTATGAAGAAAAACTTCCTAGCAGTGACAACAGAGATAACGGAAACCTATCATTACCATTTAAACTCTGGTTACATACTTAAATATTGAAGTTATAGATTAAGTCAACATTATCGACTGGTTTTAGTAGTGAATTTTAACTTGCACATATAAGATGATCCATTGAAAAAAAAAAAAAAAAAACGCAGAATCAAAGAGTGGAGAACTGTCGCGTGGAAATTTCATTTTTTTAAACGAAAGAAGAATTTACATCGGGGCTACAAGCAGTAGAAAAGAAAAGAGAAACAAAGCAAAAAAATAATTAATGAAAAATCGCATCCCAATTATTTCCTGCAGAGACAATTTGAAGTCCAGCCTCCTAAGAAAACATAGAAAGTTTCACAGGAATACAACCAGGATATGACAACTATTATGCTTCTTTGCTAGGATTTTTATGACAAGGATGCCAAATGATAAAACTCAGCCAACTAAACATGAAAACTATAACTCATAAATACTTAAAAATGGTTTTACTTGTTGCATGAATATTCTGCACACATGTTTGCTACTATATTGCATCGACAGATTGATACGTAATCGATCAAGGGTACCTAGAATCAGTGTTGTTTAATAGGAAATTAGGAAGAACGCAAAAGAAAGATAATAGAATACAAATAAAAGAACACAATTTATTCTTCTAACTTCTTCTTCTTTATAACTGTGAAAAAACTCTATTACAAACCAAAACTATGGTTGCACTCTCTCTCGAGTTTCTCTCCACCTGCTAACTTCTTCTTCTTAATTGCTTGAAAGAAAACTTTATTACAATCAATAACTGACAGCTCTCCCTCTCGTTTTCTCTACCTTTCTAGCCTACAAATCTCCTCCTTTTATAGGAGTGTAAACTTGCTGAAAAAAATAAAGCTATGAGTTTTAGAACTCATTTAAACTAGGAATCCTATCTATAGTAGGAAACCTCAAAAGCTATGAGTTTTAGAACTCATCGAAACTAGGAATCCTAATCTAAGTAAGGAAACCTCAAGTCTTGTTGATGAAACAAACTGGTCGACCAACATTTAGTATCTTCTAGACACTCTCTAGCCATAGTATGGCTCAACTAAACCTAGGCCAATGATTAGCCTCATCTGACAGCCTTAGCTGTCCCTATGCTTCTGTTATTTTCTTGTGTGAATATATTCTTCACACCACTTAAGTTCTGTGCATATGATCTGCACCTCTAACTATCTAGTTGTTGTAAGGCTCTGTGAAGATAATCTTCACGTCACTCTTCTAGCCTTGATACGGCTCAACTTCTGCTATGATACTCTTGTATCATGGCTCCCCCATTTTAGGAAGCTGGAACTCCTGTGTAAGCTCTGAACTGAAGGTGAAAAACTCAGTCTCCCCCTGTTCCTTGTTGAACCACCTTGCTTTACTAGGTTAAAAACCCATTACCTTTTATATTCCGCAGATTAAAGCTTAATTTCTAGCTCAGTTGTCTCGAGCTCATTCTCTAGTACTCTTGCGCAATATCCAGTTGACTTCCCACGATCATAAACAAACCCAAATCTTCTCTTCTAGTACTGAGCTTAGTTACACCAATAGTAAACATCGACTCCTTCTTCTCGTCTTTGGAATCTGAACATACTAATCTCTAATCATCATCTTCTATTTCAGGAAATAACCACTCCATTGAATCCTGCCAAGCAACCAACCAAATTCTCCTTTCTTTTCCTTGTAATTTCTGACCAATTTGATTAGCATTTGCTGTGCTTGCATATTGCACATTCAACATAATATTTGCATTCAATATAATCATCTGAACCAACCAATTAGTGTTGCAAGTTTGCAACTCTTTCTCCCTATCTTGATATTCGAAACATGTTAATATCTGATCTACGCTAAATATCAAACCACGACAGACAATTAATGAATTCTTCCTTGTTTTTCCTTGGAAATCTTCATGCCATCGAATAATACTTGCTGCTCTTGGATAATTCTCATTAGTCTTACTACTGGTAGCTCGTACTTGTTGACGCAAACTTCTTATATGATCAGTATAATCCTCTTTGTCCTTACTAATATCCTTACTCCAAGTATGAGCAGCACGAACACAAGAATCATTTGACTTAATTTTCTAATCCAAAGGTAGCTTCCAATCTAGAAGCACGGTCTCTTCCTGCAGTAAATCTTTGGTGTCTCTCTTTGCAAAAAACCGAAGTAGTTTCTTTGTTGTCTTTGAAATTTCTTTTCCTCTCTCATAATAATTACCTCCACACTTCGAAAACAGAACAACACCATCTGCAGTAACACTAAGGACCCAAATCTGAGCCAGAGGTAACTCCACATCTTGCCCTTTCTGTCGGTGGTGCTTGGCATACATCTCTAGAACTCCATTCTTGAATATCCACAACAATTGTTGATATGCAGATCTGCACTACATAGCTTCCATCAAAGCTAAAAAAAATCTTACTAACACCACTATCGTCTGCTAGAACACCTAATATCTCAGCAAGTACAAGCTGGCGACCATCATATGATGTTTATTTTGACTTGCCACGGTCAAAAACCAAAACCATTCTATGAACTCCATGTAAAACTTGAACTACTAGGAATTCTCCGTCATACTTGTTGAAAACATCATCTTTACTATGTCGAAATTTGTAAAATAAACTTATGTTAGTCTCTTTGCTGATAAGAGTATCAGCAGGACCTGCTGTAAGAACTTCATCTTCAACTTCTGAAAAAATATCGCAAAGTTCTCTACAGACTTCTTCAGGACCAAACTCTTCTTTATAAGAGTTTATGACTTCCTTCTCTTCCCTGATATGGGTATCAATAGCATCAGATGTAAGAACAACTCCGTCTTCAACTTCTGGATAGCTGTCTTCATCTTCAACTTCTGGATAATTGTCTAAGACTGGTGGTAAATCCCAATCAACTATAACTTCGGCTTCACTCGCAAAGTTATCGTATTTCGGCTCTTCAACATAGTTTATCTCTTCCTATAATTCTTCTTTTTCTCCCTTTGTACTTTCTTTTCTACGCTTAGGCTTTCGTTTGACAACACTTGCTTTTATGAACGCAACTAACGTATCTGTTAAGTTTTGTATCTTAAGTTCAAGTTTAGCAAGCTTGTCCTCATCTGTTAGTTTCCTCTCGTCTTCTTTACTTCCCATCTTGATTCTAATACTTTCTCTAAGTTGCTTTGTCTTCCCCTGATCGCGTACACTGAATTCGTGTTGAGTCCATGCACCACATCTAACCCTAGAAGTCAGAACGTGGCTCTAATACCACTTGATACGTAATCGATCAAGGGTACCTAGAGTCAGTGTTGTTTAATAGGAAGTTAGGAAGAACGCAAAAGAAAGATAATAGAATACAAAGAAAAGAACACAATTGATTCTTCTAACTTCTTCTTCTTTATAACTGTGAAAGAAAAAACTTTATTACAAACTAACACTATGGTTGCACTCTCTCTCGAGTTTCTCTCCACCTGCTAACTTCTTCTTCTTAATTGCTTGAAAGAAAACTCTATTACAATCAATAACTGACTGCTCTCCCTCTCGTTTTCTCTACCTTTCTAGCCTACAAATCTCCTCATTTTATAGGAGTGTAAACTTGCTGAAAAAGAAAATAAAGCTATGAGTTTTAGAACTCATCTAAACTAGGAATCCTATCTAAAGTAGGAAACCTCAAAAGCTATGAGTTTTAGAACTCATCTAAACTAGGAATCCTAATCTAAGTAAGGAAACCTCAAGTCTTGTTGATCAAACAAACTGGTCGACCAACATATCTTCTAGACACTCTCTAGCCATAGTATGGCTCAACAAAACCTAGGCCAATGATTAGCCTCATCTGGCAGCCTTAGATGTCCCTCTGCTTCTGTTATTTGCTTGTATGAATATAATCTTCACACCACTTAAGTTCTGTGCATATGATCTGCACCTCTAACTATCTAGCCGTTGATACGGCTCTGTGAAGATAATCTTCACTTCACTCTTCTAGCCTTGATACGACTCAACTTCTGCTAGGATACTCTTGTATCTCAGATGCAGACAGAAATCATCTCTGGGTATTTCATTAGGGCTAGCATCATTGGGATTCATTCAAAAGAATGGAATCCACGAGTGTTGAACTACCGTTTTTTGGAGCTCCTTTTATCTTGAGAAATGAAGTTAGCAAGTTACAAAAACATGGAGGGAATTTGTAAAACGTTTTCATCACAAGAATTTGATTCATAAAGATCTTGAACTAGCGAAACAAAGAAACATCACTATCGTTTAAGTCAAATAAATTCATATAGATAACAACACGGTATTTAGTCGTCTTCAATTAAACATGAAAAATGAAACGCATATACTCGATGCCTATGAATTTCATAGCAAAGAAAGCAAGCAACTCAAAGAAGGAATCTATACTATCTAATTATCTTACATATATACTTCCAGATTGGGAGATTCAGTTTGCTTCAATGTCTCATAAAATTGTAGACACATGTTTATCAATTTATCTACCAGAACAACAAACATCTAAAAGTTTCAGCTTGTTGATTGTTCAAAATGCATACCGTATTTCCTTTCCTCTGTCAAATACTTATTGTTTTCTGTTTATATAGATGTTGCTTGTTTTACGCCAACAAGGACCCTTCTCAAAAAAAAATTAGGCATGATTAATTGGTTTGTTATAAGAAAAATCTAATATGACTTCTCATGATAGAATGTATATGCCGTCTTTCATTCATTTTACACCTTGTAATTTCATCGTTTTTGTGAATAACAGCTGAATTTTCCTCCGAAAATATAATGCTCATATAAATTACATTTGGGAACATTTTGTATGCAATATGAAAAGCAATTCATGCCTATAAGTAGAATCTACTGTGGAATGTGGTGTATTGTTGTTGTGTAAACATTTGTGTGTGAATCTCTGCATATTCTGATATTTTTAAACTTACATACCAAGGCACTCATTTTAGGATGAAAGATGGTTTTGGGTTATGAAACATTGGGAAAAGCTGGAGAGAAAAAATTATTCTAATTAAAAAGTATGAATTAGGGTCCCGAGAAGTTGGAGAAAGCTGGAAAAAATTATCAGACTAACTACTCATGATTTAAAGGAACGACTTAAGTTTGGGTATGGGCTTGGCTATGATAACAGGAGAAATATTGAGGTAAATCTTCGAAAAATTGGAAAAAGAAAGAAATTATGCAATTGGTATAAATTAGAATACAGTAGAACTTCGATAAATTAATTCGCGATAAATTAATAACTTCGCTAAAATAATATTTTTTATCGGTCCCGAATTGGGTCAGTGTATTAAATTAATAACCTCACTAAATTTATAAGATAATAAAAATAGTGTCCAATAGGGCCCAACTGAAATATAAATTAATAATCGTTATAATGACACTACATTATGATGCCTTAGTAAAATAAAATTCCAAAGTTGTTTGTTTTTTGTTCACATTTATGCAACGTCGGACTTTATCTATGATATTTTGCAGTCCCTTCAGGAGTGCCGTTTTCAAATTCTAGGAGGAAATCATTTAGTTTTACTATTGATAAGATTTTTCTTTACGAGAATCTGGCTCCACGCAACTATCATCCTTTAGTTCCTCTTTTTGGGGATTGATATAACACTCCCAATAATTTCTTCGTCTGTCCAAATTTCCGTGTTGTTATCATTTTCACCTGGATAGTATAGCAAAATGTCGACATTTATTTGATTACCGTAATTCAACTCCTTGATTATGAATCCAAGTTCATTAATACCTCCATCTTCAACGAGTACTGGTACATCTTCATTTTCTTGTGACCGAAGTTTACAATGTTGGAAACAATTTGCAATTGACTTTTGTTGAACATCTGTTGCCCATGACGAAATTGCAGTATTAATCGCCTCGCAAGGACATTGATTTATTATGAACTTAATTTTCCCGTTTCATAACCTTGAATATATCTGTTATTATGAGAAATATTTAAGTTAACTTAAATATTTCGTTTTCTTTTATTTTTGAAACTTAAACTTAGAATGTTTTGATAAGTTAATAACTTATTAATTTATCGATAAATTAATACTTCGCTAAATTGATAGAATTTGTCAGTCCCAACATTATTAATTTATTGAAGTTTTATTATAAGCATAATTCATAGTATCGTGCAAAAACAATGGAAAAAAATCGTGAAAACAAAATACAGGTTTTATACATCCATCAGTTTCTTTTTTTTTCAATTTATAGGTTATTTTCTTGTATCGATTTGATTTTTGAAAAAATTAAGAGGTTTTAGGAAAGATAAGAAAATTGTAGAAGGAAACCGAGAAATTATGTCTATTTTGATATTTATGGTGCAGATTTCTTTCATTACTTTCTGTGGCTATAAAAAACAAAGATACTTCATATTTTTCTTTGAGTGTTTACATCCTAAGCCAGAATGTATACACATGGAGACCGTCTTTGCAGCTGGGCGTATAGTGTAGCAACACAAAAGAAAGGCTGGAGAGGTAAAATTCGTCTTCCGGCAGTAATTTAAAAAATATGTGAGGACACCCTTAGGACAACCAAATACATTATTTATATGTCCTTATTATTTTTGAAACTCAATAAATATATCCTTATATAATAATAAATATATCCCTATTTTTTAATAACCTTATCCATTTAAAATTAGATTACCTTAATACCCTCATCCATATAATTTTTTTTTTTATTTCAAAATGGAAAATTTTCTTCCTCCACCACCACTAGCACCACCAACACCAATATTCAACTACCATTCCACCACCACCATCACTAATATTCTGCCACCACTCCTTCACCACCACCGTTACACCACCACCAGTCCTCCACCACCACTAGTTCGTCGCTGCCACCACCACTAGTCCACCGTCGCCACCATCACTGGTTCAGATATTTTTGTATCAACAACAGTAATTGATCCAAATAAAACTAGAACCAACAGTAGAAGTTGATCCAATTTAGGGGATCAACAACGGTAGTTGATCCAAATAAAAAAGGATCAACAGTAGAAGTTGATCCAATTTAGGGGATCAACAACGGTAGTTGATCCAAAAAAAAAGGATCAACAGTAGAAGTTGATCCAATTTAGGGGATCAACAATGAAAGTTGATTCATGTAAATGGAGTGAACTTGGCGTGAGTCGAACACGCATCATCTGACATGGAGTCAGTCATGCTACTATTGCACCACAAGTTCAACATTGGAAGAAATTTACATGATTTAAACTACAAGCATGATTATACTAATCCAAGAAACATTGTCAACAATAGGAGTTGATTGGATCAATAACAGTAGTGATCCCATAAAAAATTGGGTCAACAACAGGAGTTCATCCCATAAATGGGATCGACAACCGTAGTTGATCCATAAGAAATTGGGTCAACAACCGTAATTGATCCCATAAATAGGATCAACAACAATAATTACTCCCATAAAAACATATAAACAATAACAAATGATCATCACATGTAGCTTCATAAGCAACAACAGCTTGAAGACCATTTTCAGATCTCGACTTCACCACCATTTTCAGGTCGATTGCATACCGAATCAACTCCTTCTTCTCTTTATTCAAATCCCAACATCTCGACTTCACCACCATTTTCAGATCGATTCCATACCGAATCAACTCCTTCTTCTCTTTATTCACAGAAACAATGACCCATCACAATTTTGTACCCAGTTCAACTCGATCTCGAACACAGATTCAAACCCTATTAAAACAACACCAACAGTTCCCATCACCAACTGTGACCCAAAATCGAACAGATCCTTCATCTTCTTTGCTAATCTAACTCGACCACATTCTTAAATTCATCTCAGGAACCCTAATTTCAACTTGCGGCCTTCGATCTCTCAGTTTAGATTTAACAGCAGCAGAACATATTAACAAAATTGAAAATTAAAAAAAAAAAAAAAAGCATAACCGTAATAGATCTGTTGGTAGCGGTGGCGGAGGTAACGGAGGTGGTGGTGCTGGTTGTTGTGGAGGCAGTCGAGATGGTGATGGTGGAGGAGAGATGGAGAAGATGGTGGTGGGAGCGATGCATTTGTGTTCTCTATGAAGAAGAACGAAGAGACCAGGCTAAATAAGGAATTAGAATAATTAGGTTTTTAGAAAAATTTCAATTTTACCATCAGGAATATTGGTAAAGAGGCTCAGGGATATTTATGAAGGCCCATCAAAAAAAGGGACAATAATTCAATTTCCACCCAAAAGTTTGCCAAAGAAAACTGCACTAATGCTAAATCCTTAACAAAAAACATGCCTTTGAGGTTGTCTGTTAGTATGATACGCAAGGATGGGTGATGGATTGCTGAGACACATGGCGGACATCATGACAGTCATAAGCCTGTCTGGCTAGTTGAAGTTTGGCTTTCTTTTTACCCCAATCATTTTTGAGTGGTTTTAAAGATTCAGAATGTATATTTTATTTGTCTTCTCAGGTGAATGATCATCCAGGGAAACCCTTTCCAAATCATTCAAGTAGACCTCATGTGGACTTGCATGATTTTGACTTAGAACTGTGGCAATGAATCTAAACAGTCAATTAAACATTTTGGCATCGATTCAAAATTACGAGTCCTGACTGCACGGACGTCGAAATAACTAACATGTTCAAGCATTTCATGCAAGGATGATAGGTGCAATGACTCCTTCGTCACCCACATCAGAGGGTGAATATGAGAGTTCACTGCTAAACAAAAACTATACCTGAAAAAAAACCTCCTAATGCACCAAAAAAATACAACTAGAGTAGTCTCACAAAGATGACGGAAACTTACTATTACCATTTAAACTCCGATTACATGCTTAAATAATGAAGTCATAGATTAAGTCAACATTATCTACTGGTTTTAGTAGTGAATTTTAACTTGCACATAAGCAAACACAGGAAGAAAAAAAATGCAGAATCAAAGAGTGGAGAACTGTCGCGTGGAAATTTCATTCACAGCTTCCTACGAAAACATAGGAAGTTTTACAGAATTACAACCAGGATATGGCGACCATTATGCTTATGTACTAGGATTATTATGACAAGGATGCCAAATGATAACAGTTAAACCCACTAAACACGAAAACTAGAACTCATATATAATTTAAGTTTTACCTGCCCCATGAACATTCTGCACACCTGTTTGCTGCTATTTTTGCAATGACGGATGCAGCTACAAATCATTTCTGGATGTTCCATTACAGCTAACATCACCGGGATTCATTCAAAAGAATGGAATCCACAAACGATGAAGTACCATTATTTGGAGCTCCTTTTATCTTAAGAATTGAAGTTAGCAAGTTATAAATCTGAACATTCTCAAATGACGGAACTTTGCAACCCCTAGCAAACTGAGGGCCATGACCTATAAATATAGTCCTCATGGAGAAGAAAGCATTATCATAACCATGAGCGCCACCACATTCTTGCCTCTTCACATTCGTCTGTTCTACCTTATACCCTTCTCCAACCAATCCAATAATAGGTGGAATTCGATAACTCGAAGCATAATGCAACCGTTTCGGCAAATCCTCCTTGAGAAAAACCTTCAAATTCATCCCATTCTTAACCTTACCCGACGCCAAACCTTCATTCATTTTCGCCACAACATCCGAATGAGAAACACCCTCCGGAGGACTAATTGCTAACACCGGAGTATACGATTGGACCCATTCTTTCGGCACCTTCACCCACTTGGCCAAATCATCAAGAAACACTAGTTTCTGATCACAAGTACCAACCATACCATGGTCACCTAACATAATCACACTAACATCTTCGAAAACCCCTCTTTTCTCTAACCCTTTAATCAACCTACCAATCAAACTATCAATATGAGCTACGGCTTTCGTAATCTCAGGATCATCAGGTCCAACTAGATGACCTTGATGATCTGGGTCTTCAAAATAAAGTGTCATCAATGAAGGGATTTCATCACTAGGAAAGTCAAAATACTCTAACACAGAATCAACCCTATCTTCAAAAGGAACAGAACTATTATAATGCTTACAATATTTAGTATCACAATTCCAAGAACCTTTATTTACCTCAGACCCAGGCCAGAAATAAGTTGCAGCAATCCCCCCTTGATTCACAATCGTCTCCCAAATTGGTTCTCCAAGCCACCATTTTGGTTCTTTACTCTGCATTGTAAAACCCTCACCGGAAATTGGATCAGTAAATCGATTATTGATAACCCCATGTGATTCAGGGTAAAGACCGGTGACAATTGAGTAATGATTAGGGAAAGTAAGTGTTGGAAAAACAGGGATTAAACCCATTTCTGCTTCAGTCCCATTATTGATTAATCGATGAATGTTTGGTGTATCTGTTTTGTATTGGTAACCAAATCGAAACCCATCTGAAGAAATTAAGATTATAACTGGTTTCTTGAGTTTCTGTAATGGACGGGTTGTGAGTTGAATTGGGGTTTTGAGAGCAGTGGGATGTGAAGATGATGCGGAGGAGAAGAAAAGGAATGCAAATGCGATTGATGAAGAAAGAGCAATGCAAGTGATGAGGAGAAGTGAAATGAAGATGAGGGTTGTTGTGGGTTTTTGATTTGGATGTTTAAGGGAAGATTCAATTTTGCTGTGTGAGAGCAGAGCTTGAGATGGGTCTGGTGTAGGGGATGGTGAGATTGGGAGTGATGAAGATGCCATTTTTTGGTTGTTTGTTTTGTTTTCTTCTTCTTCTTTGTTTACTCTTTTTATTGGGAAGAAGAAGAAGAAGAAGAAGATGAATGAATAAAGGTGAAGACTTTTTTTTGTGGACAGTCTGGTAGTGAGTGTTGAAGAGTGGTTAGGTTGATAATTAAGACTTATTAAAGCTTAGTGGTGAGAGAGTGAGCCAAGAAAATGATATATAGTATATACTAATCTGATTTTTTAAGGCTAAAGTTACAAATTTGACTGATTTTATTTTATTTTTTGTTTTGATACAATTGACTGATTTCGTAACGCTGTAGTATAGTGGTAAAATCATAAGAGTAGTAATTTGTGAATAAAATAAAATAAAGCTACACACATTAAAATGCATTTTTATTATTTTTATTATGGATAAATATATTGATCGAAAAAGGATAATATGAATTTTCCATTAGTCAGTAATAATTTTACCAGAATTGCATAGTGATCAAAGTGTTTTTCTTGTTAATTAGTAATTTAATGGAATATTTGTACTGATTGATTAAAATGGTATCCCCATTATTAAGAGAAGGTTGTTATTGGGGCGTCACATTTCATTAGAGGGGCATCATCTAATAGAACAAAAACGGGTCACCCATAAGTAATATCAAAAACCCCTTATCTCAAATAATTTTGTAATGACTAAACAATTCTTATTTAGTTAATTTTAATTTAATTTAATTTAATTAGATAAAAATTAAATTAATGAATTTTGTTATATACTTGGTGAATTATGGGACAAAGTTTTTGTGGTAGAAAAACTGGCCGTAAAATAAACTTCTACGGTTGGAAATAATCCAAATCTAGACGTAAAATCACTTCTACGGTTGAAAATATTCCAAATCTAGACGTAAAATCACTTCTACGGTTGGAATTAAAAGATAACTGGACATAAAATCAGATTCTACGGTTGGAATTAAAAGGAACCTGGAGGTAAAATGAGCTTCTACGGTTGGAACTAATTCAAACCTGGACGTAAAACTACATGCAAATAAAATTCTACGGTTGGAATTAATCCAAAACTGGACGTAAAATTACTTCTATGGTTGGAATTAAAAGAAAACTGGACGTAAAATCGGATTCTACGGTTGGAATTAAAAGAAACCTGGACGTAAAATGAGCTTCTACTGTTGGAACTAATCCAAACCTGGACGTAAAATTACGTGCAAATAAAATTCTGCGGTTGGAATTAATCCAAACCTGGACGTAAAATCACTTCTAGTTAAAGGGTAATCTAGACATTTTGCATATGTGTTAGGATATCCCATAACCACTTTTTTTGGACATTAAGAATCCAAGTGAAGCCCTTCTATTTGAGTATGACGCCCCAATAATAGCCTTCTATTAATATGTGTGGTTGACAGAGGAATAATAAGATTTTTTATTTCTTCATCTGGTGGTATTGTTGGAAAAAAATTGTTTTATAGATTAAGTTGTTTTTTCTACTATTTAGAGGCGTTGATAATAGGGGTTTACCTGCAACGATTCTTAATGAATTTTCAATGTCACTCCATCAAAATTGCACTACAACTAATAATGCTGCAAATTCATCGTTGGTGAGCTCTTGAGAGTCTGAGACACCATCGCTAACGTTAAAGTGACATTACCAACTCCGGTATACCAAATAGAGAAACCATCACCTCAAACAAATCCATTACAATTCAAAAATTATCACAGGAAACAAATTGATTAATATGAATTCTTTACCGATTAAAGGAAAATAATATTTCTCAGATCGAGATATATTTTTGTTATTTTTCTTATCGACGATTATATTGATTTCGAAAAAGGATACAAATTTCCACTAATCAGTAATAACTCTACCAAATTTGATCCGTTGATATATCTATTATTAGTTTGTATGGTTAATAAAGCAATAATAATTCCAAGAAGAATAGAAGATACCTTTGTTTGTTTTATTTTTCCTATTAGGGGCATTGCCCAAAAACTTATGTTTTCTTGATTATGATGTTTTCTCTATTATTTATGTGGTTGATCGTGAAGTTTAACTAGGTGCGACTTCTAATGTTTTTCACTAGGAAATTAGAATTTGTTTTAAGCATAACAAGACAACTACTGGACCACAAATAACGCATTTGATTCATGAATTTATCGGTTCAAACTTATGTTGTTGTTTTTTTTTTTATTAATCCAGTTTATTTTTTGAATTATTCATAATACTAGAACTCCAATGGATCCGTGAGTTCAAACTAAGAAGCCATTTGTAATACAAGTTATCAAATAATTATTAAGATTCTAGCTAAGGGCTAGTCTTATGATAGAAAATTTTCATCTTCTAAGTTCCATGACACCTCGACACTTTGGAACAGGTCATGGAAGTTCAAGCTAATGGTGGAAGGTAAAATGAATTAAAAACGTCAACCCTGATTGAGTTAAGTGTCGTTCCAAATTGCGTTCAATCTTAGACCACAAAATCGAAGGTCAGAAAGGCACAATCATATCCAGAAACAAAATCAGCCACAAGACTGAGCACAAATCGGATAGGCTTTTAGTTTGGATTCCAAGCTATCTTCGGCGAAATCTTAGTAGTCCTGGAAAAAGTGTTGATGATCCCAAGTTGGAAACCATTAGACTTGATATTCCACACTATTCCACCATTAGATTTGCGCTGACAAAATAAAACGAATAGTGGAGAAGATAATATCACCGTTCCAATTTGTTATCTAGGAAAAACTATGATATGATGCACTATTTTAAAAAGAAATAAGGTAAATCTAGCGGTCTTCATTGGAGATGCCCAAACCAGCATAACCGATGCTGGGTGATCTCCTCAATTATTGCTACCCCAAGTTTCTTGCGTATGCATGCAATGATCAATTTCCGTGACGATTTAATTTTCGAAGATTACCCGGGCCAGTCGGACAAAACTATACACTCGTTGAATACATCAGTGTAGGGCACGTGCGGCCTATAACATCTAAGGGCATCACGGACTTGTTATGGCCTCAAACTTTCATGGCATATACGACGATAATCCCTCTAAAAAGCTGGTCGAAGGGGAAATCCTCCGGATAACTAGTTGTCGGTTATGGTCTTGTTCGTTAACGAAATTAACCAGACAAATCGCTCCACCAACTAAAAACGACCTTGCACCAAATGGGCTTGACCATCAACCCAAATCTAATACTTATTGCATCCTGGCTGTAACTTGAAACTTTAAATTTTAGGTGGTGAGTATGAAGTTATGAAGACTTTAATATGATTTTCAATCAATCTAAAAAACAAGTAGGTCTACCTTTTAGTAAAACTAGTAGTGAGTATTACTACAAAATTCTTGAAAAAGCTGGTTTATATGATTTAGGATATACTGAATATCATTATACTTGGAATAACCATAGAGAGGGTAATCAAAATATACAAGAACGACTAGATAGAGTTGTTGTCAATGCTGATTGGCATTTGCAATTTCCCAATGATTCTTTGTCTCACCTAGTAGTTGTTGGTTCAGATCATTGCCCTATTCTTCTTACTTTAGATAGTAAAATTTTCAAGCCAGATTGGATTTTTTTAAGTTCTATGATACTTGGTTAAAATATAACTCATGTATTCAAGTTATTAAAGATTCTTGGAAGACGCTTCTAAAAGTCTAGTACTGAATTTAAAATCTTTAGGAAATAATGTTGGAAAGGAAAAAGAATATTTTTGGTTTGCCTGCTAAGAAAATAAATAGGCTCCTAAGAGAAATTGAGAGATTAAAGACAAGTAGAATAACAGAGTATCAACAGAAAAGATTAAAAGAGAAAATACTGGAACTAAAATCCCTTTATGACATTCAAGAAGCTATAACTGGGAACAATCAAGGAATAACATAATTGGGTTAGAGGAGACAAACACAAAATACTTCTATATAATTACTCTGAGAAGACGAAAATGGAATAACATAGAAAGTATGTTAAATGATCAAAATGTAGCTACTAGAAATAAAGGTGAGATCCGTACAAATCTAACCACCTACTTCCAATCCGTTTTCTCTGAAAACATGATAAAACAAAATACAAATGACCACATATTCAATAATATTTCACCAGTTATTTCTTCCTCTGAAAACTCTAGTATTCTGATTCCACCAACAAAAGCGGAAATTTTCTTAGTCCTTAAAAATATGATGGTTTTGTAGTTAGTTTCTTCTTATATAACTGGGAAATAATGGGATCACAGGTTACAGATACAGTCCAATTTTTTAAAAAAAAAACTAATTAATGCATCTAGAGATAAATAAAACTCATCTTTTCTTGATTCCTAAAATAAAACAACCAAAACATCCTAGTCAATTTAAACCAATGACTTTGCAACACAGTGTGGTTGCAAAGATTTTAGCTAATAGAATCGAACCATTTCTAGAGAAGATAATTTCACCATTTCAATCTGATTTTCTTTCGTCTAGACAGATTTCTGATAACATAATTGTAGCACATGAAATTATTCATTCTTTTAAAATGAAAAAAGCTAGAACCAGAGGCTTAGGGACAAAAATTGATATGTCTAAAGATTTTGATAGAGTAAACTGGAACTTTCTTCTTTCTGCTCTGAAAACCTTTAATAAAAATGTCTGCCTGCTTATAGAGCAATGTATTTCCACAACCACCATCTCTGTTTTGTTAAATGGAACACTAGGTGATCCTTTCAAACCTACAAGAGGTTTACATTAAGGAGATCCTCTCTCTTCATATTCATTTATAATTTGTATGGAAATTTTTTCTAGACTACTACTTTTTTCAGGAAAACAAAAAAGTTTTACATCCGGTCAAGATAACACCTAAAATTGACCATATTTCTCTTCTTTTCTTTGCAGATGATTGTCTGCTCCTTGTTAAAGCTGACTCAGTGGAATGTAGGAATTTACTAGAAACAATAGCAATTTTTAGTAAGGCCTCTGGTCAACTTATTAATTTCGAAAAGTCAGTAGTTTTTTTTTAGTAAAAACATGGAACCTAAACACCGAAGGATGATGTCCAAGTTGTTGAAACTAAAACATATCAACCTTAGGACCCATATTTAGGATCCCCTCTTTTCATGGAAAGATCAAAAATAAAAAGAATTGCGCCAATACTTGAAAGAATGGAATCCAAATCTAAAGGATGGAAAGGCTTAGTCCTCTCTCAACCTACTAGATCTGTTTTGAACATAGCTGTCATGTTAGTATTCCTTTTTATCAAATGGGGTGCTTTGTTCTGCCAAAACAGATAACAAACAAATTAATGCAATTTAAAGAGATATTTGGTGCGGAAAGACTATGTTGGATAAGGTTATATCCAAAATCATGTCCAAATCTTTATAAACCAATCCAAAAGGGAGGCTTAGGTTTTAGAGATGCCTGAAAGTTTAACCTGGAAATGATAGCTAAAGTTGCTTGGAGATTAGTTAAAGAACCAGATGCCTATGGGAAAAAACTATGAGCTCCAAGTATTTTAGAACAAAATCTTCTTTTAGAGCCAAGCTTACAACAAATAGATCTTGGACATGGAATTGCATTAGGCAAGGGCTTGAACTTATCTACAGTAGAACTTCAATAAATTAATCTTCGATAAATTAATTACTTCGATAAAATAATAATTTTCTCCGGTCCCAACTAGGCTTGTACAAGCTAAATTTTAACTCGATAAATTAATAATTTTGTTAAAATAATAATTTTCTCCGGTCCCAAAACTATTAATTTATCGAAATTTTACTGTATATGTATAATATATGGGAAGTAGGAAATGGACAAAACATAAATATATGGAATGATAAATGGAACCCTGGGACTAACAATGCCTTGGCAAGCCTATGTAAGTCTACAAATAATCACTTAGTCTGGGTTTCAGACTTAATTAATCCTGAAACCAGTTCATGGATTAATAACATCTACATTTTCAAGGATCTTTTTTTTTTTAATCGAAAGAGAAGATATATTAAAGAGTGAAGGAATATACAAATATTTCTACCATAGGTAGATTAGAACAAAGAAAATAAAGTAAAAACAGAAATCTAAAAATTACATGAATATTGCATGATAGCACTGAATTGGAGAAGTTCAAATGAACGTGATGGCCTGCAGCTATCGCCCACACTAAAAATGATGATTTAGCTTCATGAATGAGATCATCTTCTGTTTTGAAAAGCTAGTCTTCCTCAAATCTTCTACAATTCCTTTCCCTCTAGATGGTGTTAACAATTGCAGCTGGAATTAATCTCCAGATGAAGTTCCCGGAATGAGAGAAGCGATTGTTATTCCAAGTCTCTGCTAGAACTCGCATGGAGCCAGGCAATACCCACATCCAACCTGTACTAGGGGTAAGAGCACACCACATATTGTAAGCAATTTTTCAATGCAGAAATAGATGGTGTTGCAACTCAACACCACTACCACACAAAGCACAATTGTTATACAGATTCATACCCTTTTGCTGAAGAATGTCTATGGTATTAAGCATGTTCCACTACCAGCTGTAAGTAGAGTGATTTGACAGTGAACACACCTGGAGGATTTAGTTTCCACCTTCTAGTGTCTGCCAGGCCATCCCTAGGCGGGGGAGAATCACCAAATATCAACTTAGATGGACACTAACTAGATCAAGATAATACACAGTTAAATCCATGTATGATAAACTAAATGAATCTGGAACTGACATAGTTAGTCTAGCTTTGTCTGAATCTTTCTGTAAAACTATGTGGAAATTAGATGTATCTCAAAAAATTAAGTTATTTTTCTGAAAATGTTTACAAAATGCTTTGCCTACAAACTCTAAACTATTTGGAAAAGTAAAAGATGTATCTCCCCATTGTACCATGTGTGGGGTAGAAATTGAAACAACTGAACACCTTCTTTTCCACCGTCCTTATGCTAAGGAAGTGTGGAACTCAGCACCGAATCCTATATCTTTGAATCTAGAAAACTGCAGTAAAATTTTAGATCTTTGCAAAAACTGGTTCAATAACAATAAAAAAGAAATATCTATTAAATTAATCCTTACTAAGATGTGGTTTATCTGTAAAGAAAAATGTAATAGGATTTTTGAAGAAAAAGCTAAAACTGCTTCAAGTCTGGCCTTAGAAGTTCAAGGACATATCTCTTTTTGGTCTACAAGAAGCTGTACACCCAAAAAACAGAAGCAGGTTCAAACTTTACCATCTAGTTATGCCTTAATTAAGAGAAACGATGCACGGAATTTTGAAGAAGGAAGAGCAAGACCGTCAACTGGTTCAGATCCTCAAGAAGCAGAAGCTATAGGAGTGCTCCAGGCAGCAGTTTGGGCCGAGGAGAAGAAGATAAAGAACTTTAGCATTGAAGGAGACTGTGAAAGCATTTTCAACTACTTTCATGGAAAGAACTTGGATATTTCTTGGCGTGCCAAAGCCTCTCTCAATGAGGCTAATAGGATAACAAATCTCTGTACTAATTTTTTGGGATTTCATTTTGTTCCTAAACTGGGAAACAGGGCTGCGGATATCTTACCCAAGTTTGTAAGGCCTTTAAACTCTGCTTTAGATCGGGAGATTATGCCTCCATCTTGCATTATGCACCAACTATCCGTAGATAAATCTAATATTGGGAGACATCCTCAAGACCCAAATTAGATAACTCTACTTCTATTGTAATGTCCGCTCACTTTGAGCCTTAGTTTAAAAAAATAAAATAAAATGTGTATATGTATATATGAACTGTGAAGAGGATATACTAATCTTATTTTCATAAGAAGGCTATTATTGGGGCGTCATATTCCATTAAAGGGGCGTCACCTAATAGGACAAAAATAGGTCACCCATAAGTAATATCAAAACCCCCTTATCTCAAATAATTTTGTAATGACTAATCAACCCTTATTTAGTTAATTTTAATTTAATTTAATTTAATTAGATAATAATTAAATTAATGAATTTTGTTGTATACTTGATGAATTCTGGGACAAAATTTTTGAGGGAAGAAAAACTAGAGAGAAGAAAAAATTAGTCAATCACACGAGCTGTAAAATAAACTTCTACGGTTAGAAATAATCCAAACCTGGACGTAAAATCACTTCTACGGTTGGAATTAAAAGGAAACTGGACGTAAAATCAGATTTTACGGTTGGAATGAAAAGGAACCTGGACGTAAAATGAGATTCTACGGTTGGAACTATCCAAACCTGGACGTAGTTCATTCCAACCTGGACGTAAAATGAGCTTCTACGGTTGGAACTATCCAAACCTGGACGTAAAACTACATGCAAATAAAATTCCATGGTCGGAATTAATCCAAACCTGGCCATGATTTCTTCATAACCACTTTTACGGTTGGAATTAATTCAAACCTGACCGTAAAACTACATGCAAATAAAATTCTACGGTTGGAATTAATACAAACCTGGCCGTGATTTCTTCTACGATTTTTAAGTTTTTATTTTAGTTCAAGGATAATTTAGATATTTTGTATATGTGTTAGGATATCTCATAACCATTTTTTTGGGCACTAAGAATCCGGGTGAAACCTCATTATTGGAGTTAAAGCGAATGAAATATTTTAATCTAGAATGACACAAATCGAGGTGTTTTTTTCTTTGTTTTTTCCGATCAATAAAGAGAAAGAAGTATATTGGTCGAAAGAAAGGCACAAGCAGGCTTTTCCCCAAGTCAATAACAGTTTTACTACTAAAAGATCCTGATTTTTTTCGTGCTATCCAGTCATGTATGTTAGTGGGGTGATCAGAAAAAACCAAAGTAGTGGGAATATCAGTCAATTAAAAGATGTAATCTCCATTTATTGGTGCGGTTAATGGAAGATTAGTAGTACATATTCTAAAAGAAGTAATCTCCGTTAGCCACCACTTCAGTTTGACTCTCCTCCTCCTCTCAGTCTCAGACAACGATTCTCACCATTTTCTATAGCCCACCACCACAAGTAAGTCCATCTCTGACTCTATCTATTCAAATCGTTCAAATGGGTACTGTTTTTAGTGATTAAAGTACTTAAAAAAATTTCACCTTTTAGTTCTGTCAGAAATTTTGTTGGATACAATATTTGGAAATAGGTGTTTGTAGAAATGTCTTACTGGATTGAATTAAAACTTGCCCATGATTACAAAATTGGAAATGGTTTTCTCTTTAACTAGTTTTCTGTGGTTTTTCTACATCAAATTGTACTGATTTAGTTAGAATTTGTACATGGGCAGAAGTTTTGGACATTGATAGCTATGAAGGAAGTCTCCCAGGGTTTAGATGTGGCAAATGAGGAAGAATTTTCTTCCCAATCTACATTACTTCAAGAATTTGCCTCCTTACCTACCATCGACAAGGCATGGGTCTTTGAATCGGAGAATGGTAACAAATTCGCTTTTGTAACTCATGCCAATCTTTGTTAGTGGTTGTTTTTCAGCTGCACAGTTTATCTTAGTAGCATTATTTGTTTGTACTGCAGGAGGTAGTTCCCGCGCAATGTTTTCGATAAGCCAACCAAATCTCTTAGGAAATGAAAAACGGACTCATATTCTATCTTCTCATATTGCAAAACAAAATGACGGGTCTGTCAGCTTTCAATGGGCGCCATTCCCTGTTGAAATGTCAGGTGTATCAACAATTGTTCCATCACCATCAGGACAGAAAATGCTTGTTATAAGAAATCAGGAAAATGATAGTCCAACACAATTTGAAATCTGGGGACCATCTCGGGTGGAAAAGGAAATACATATCCCAAAATCTGTTCATGGCTCAGTATATACCGATGGATGGTAGTTACTAGCGATGCTTGTCGTTTTTTATGTTTATGAGTGGTGTTTTAGTGAGAGTTTGAAAGAAATCGTTGTGATTCATTTGCAAAGCTTGTTTGCTTCATAGGTTTGAGGGGATTTCCTGGAGCGCGGATGAAAATTCTCATTGCTTATGTAGCTGAGGATCCATGTCCATCCAAGCCAGTGTTTGATGGCCTAGGCTACAAGAAAAGAGGTTCTACAGAGAAAGACTGCAGTAGCTGGAAAGGGCAAGGAGATTTTGAAGGGGACTGGGGTGAAGCCTATTCGACGAAAAGGCGTCCTGGACTATTTGTTGTCAATATTGTTAGGTCCGGCATCTTTCTTATCAACACTTTAACTTACAATCACATGCATATTTGGTCATATGATTAAATTTCATTTTGTCTTGATTTCAGCGGAGATGTACACATTGTAGATGGACTCTCCAAGTCCTTAAGTGTAGGACAAGTTATATGGGCGCCGAAGAATGATGAGTTGGACCAGTACTTGGTTTTTGTGGGGTGGCCATCAGACTGTGGATCTGAAAAGATTGTAAGAAAGCTTGGTATAAAATACTGTTATAATAGGCCATGCGCGCTATATGCAGTCAAAGCATCATTTCACAAATCAGCAACTGATAAACTTGAAACCAAGTAGGTTCCAGTTTCTATCTAGATGTCTTTCATCCTTCTTGGTTCTAGTTTTTAGTTAGCAGAGACGATGTTGTTTAGACTTGGATCTTAAGCGTTATTATTGTTCCAGAGGTGGCAGATCTGAAGATAAGACTGCAGCCATCAATCTTACTCAAGGCATAAGTAGTGCATTCTTTCCCTGATTCAGGTGCATTTTATGACTTCCAATTTTTGTTTTGTTGCTGTGCCGCTTAATTTGGCATGTTGAGAAAATACCTTTTGAACATATTTCGAAACTGCTTTAAAAAATGCTGAGAAGAATTTAGTTGATTTGCAGCCCAGACGGGAAATTCCTCGTTTTCCTGTCTGCAAAAAGTGCTGTGGATACTGGAGCACATATGGCCACTGACTCTCTCCACAGGATTGATTGGCCTACTGATGGGAAGCCTCAAACATCTCTTAAATTGTTTGACGTAGTAAGCTGTTCTTTCTATGCATTAACTTCGTTTTGTGTTATTCGTTAAGATGGTTAGAAATAGTTGGCAGATGCATCCAGATGCAACCCAGGAATATTCTTTTGCAGAAATGCCCTTCTATCATGAGATGGATGCTCATTTGCACATTGACGCCAAAAGTTCATCGAAGTGTACTAAGGAATGTACATTTTCTGTGTTGTTTAGGTCCCGTTGTACAGTGTGCCAAAGAGGATTGCTTTCCAGGACTTTACTGTTCAGGTTTCCTCCGTAACCCCTGGCTTTCCGATGGACAGACGATGATTATGTCTTCCTACTGGCGCAGCAGTCAAGTAATAGTTTCTGTTGATGTGTTGAGGTAACCATCAATATGGTTTTCATTTTCTGCTCTACTCAAACCTTGCTCCCTTATTTCATGTGATTCAATAAATATATTCGTACTTTCCATGTAGTGGGAGAGTAGCTTGAGTTACTCCCTATTTAAGTGCTTCGTGGAACATTCTTGCGTTAGATGGGGACAATATTCTCTCTGGTACATCAAATTATGTTCTTGTTTATCCCTCAAATAAATCAAACAGACATTAGATAAATGATTATTTCTTCTTTTTTTGTTTTCTTCAAGTGTCTAGTAGTCCAGTAGAGCCTCCTGAAATCAAGTATGGGTACTCTACTGAGAGGAAGGAATGGAATTGGCTCGATATTTCAGGTCCTGTTTCTATATACTCTACGAAGGTTAGCTACATCCTTTTGTATATTCTATTCATGTTATACATACTAGCACCTCAATTTTTTTCCTTCTTAAGTTGACATATGTCTTATTCTTCAAATCTGCAGGTTAAATCTATGCTGTCATCCCTCCAATTTAGTATAATGAAGATTCCAGTTCGTGATACTTCTGAAGACCTTACGGACGGTAATTTATTGACATTCACTAACCCTATATAATGTAAATCAGATTTTCTTCACAAATCAGAAAGATACTGTAAGTGTCAACGTGTTCTGTTGCAACAGATGGAAGTAGCATCACTATTAATACATATATGTTTTCATTTCATTTCAGGTGCTAGGACACCCTATGAAGCCATATTTGTTTCTTCCAAAACCAGGAAAAGTGATGCATGTGATCCATTGGTTGTAATCCTTCATGGTGGACCGCATTCTGCCTCGTCAACTGACTTTAATAAAAATCATGCTTTCCTGTCTACATTAGGTTACAGCTTGCTCATAGTAAATTATAGGTGAGCCCAAAAATTCCTTTCCTGTGTAACTCTGGGGTAAGGCGAGCTATCGACAACCCCCTAGTATATCCTCTTTATAGTGATTCTCTTGCTAAGTTGCTTGTAATTATTCAGAGGTACAATGGGATTTGGAGAGGAGGCGTTACAATCACTCCCAGGAAAAGCTGGTTCACAGGTGTGTTAATTTACTTGTATGTCTTGGATATGTTTTCTGGTTTAGAGATTAAAGACTTTTTCTCTCTTCTAATAACAGATTTCTTAATGTGGGCAGGATGTAAGTGATGTACTTGCAGCTCTAGACCGTGTCATTGAAATGGGTCTCGCTGACCCATCTAAAGTTGCTGTGGTTGGAATCTCACATGGGGGCTTTTTGACGACCCACTTGATTGGCCAGGTAGTTTGCCACTTTGCATCTTCTGTACTCCAAGACGTAGTTAGATATCAGCTTGTGCATATGTGGTGTTGGCTGTTATCATCTTTTTAACCTTCAGATCTGTGTCCATCTTCATTTGATGAATAGTACTCTTTCCTTATTGGCTCTTACAAATAGTTTCGAGTACTCCTTTCCATAATGCACTTGTGTTGGTTTTGCTGGTGTAGGCACCAGATAGGTTTGCAGTAGCGGCTGCGAGAAATCCTGTTTGTAATCTTGCATTGATGGTTGGTACGTCTGATATCCCTGATTGGTGTTATGTGGGAGCATATGGTTGTAACGAGGGGAAAAATTACTTTACAGAGGCACCTTCATTTGATCATCTACACGTGATGTATAACAAGTCTCCTATTTCCCACTTTGCAAAGGTACTTTATATTTGTAACTACAGTTTGAAGTTAATCTTTCAAGAGGCGTCGATTTATGTTCGAGTAGAAAGAAATAGAGCATTTTCATATGTTTTTCCCAGGAGCATAGCATTTGGAGGTTCAGCTTTGTGCTTGTTTTTTTCTTCAGGTCAAAACGCCAACCCTCTTCCTTCTAGGCGCACAGGATCTGCGCGTTCCAGTTTCCGATGGGTTGCAAGTAAGATTTTACATGTAGTCTTTTAGTCTAACACAGTTAAAATCGGCAGCTTGGGAATTCGATATTACATGATTCCAAGTGCCTGACATCATTGGTTGGAAAACTCTGTAGTACGCACGAGCATTGAAGGAGAACGGAGTTGAGGTTAAGGTGATGATGTTTCCAAAGGACATCCATGAAATTAACAGGTTCACATCGGTCATTGACTTATCTTAATTATTATATTACACAACATAGTTCTCCTAAAACTCTTCCCACTGATTCTTTTTCCTTGTTGCAGGCCGCGATCTGACTTTGAAAGCTTTCTTAATATTGGTGTCTGGTTCAATAAGCATTTTCAGTAAGTGGGGGTTGTGATTTAAAATTCTCTGTTTCCTTTAAATTTTAATGTAAATGAAATTATTGGTTCTATTTTGCCAATTCTCATAGACTCCACTACATATGAAAAAGCTGAAAAAATCCACTAGTCCAGTTATTGAATAACTTAATTTTATGTGTATAGAACCTTTTAATTGTGCAAAGCTTGTCCCATAATAGGAAGCCCGTCTATATATACGTAGTTCTACTCCAGATTTTCAAGGTTGCATCTTTGGAAAGAAAGAAGAACAAGGATAAAAAAAAAATGAGGCTTAGGTTCCAAAGATGCTGATAAGGCTAATCTGGCAAATAGTGGCAATGCTAAGTGCTAACTGAACTAGCTAACATCATGTTTTTTTTCTTGTTCTCTCTTAATTTTTCTGGATCTGACTGAAATCATCTGGACCTGACTCAACTGACTCAAAAACATGGAGCCAGTGGCTTGGTCCCATGAGACATTCTGACTCAAACCAAGTCAGGAATTAGGTCTGAGTCAGATAGCGAGTGAGATCTGACAAAAACTAATCCTGAGTCCCTCTGAACTTCTCTATTAAATGTAAATACTTTCATAAAACTGCACCTTGTAAAAATCTCTATTTTAAGTTCTTGGATGTGGAAGTGCAGAAGTAAAGGGCTGCACCTAGTCTAACAACACAACATTTGGTTAGGCAAATCCATAAACTTATGGCATGATAATTGGATCCCTAGTATTAGTATAGTTCTGTCTCAAACGGGTTTGCCGATTAACCCAATAATCTAACACTTTTTGTTGTTGTAGACTTGATTGACTGTAACCATAAGTGGAACTTAGCTTCTCTACAATAATGTTATTTCCAAGATTCTGAACATTAATCTGACAAAGATAAATTAAGATAGCTCTTAACTTTAGTGGGGTGTTAAAGAAAAAGGAACAAATAAAAAGTAGTGTGACATATTTGTTTAAGTTGATTAAAAAATGTTATCTCCATTAGTTGATGACTTGCACCATGTTTATTTTGATCTAATCGTGATTTGAATCTGATTAAAAAATGTTATCTCTATTAGTTGATGAGCACCATGTTTATTTTGATCTAATTCGTGATCTGATGCGTGGCAAGTTATGTCAGATTGTTTGTTTTTTGAAGTCTGATTCGGCTCATATATCTGACTTGAAGCTATTTGAATCACGTTTCATTTTGTACTTGACTTGTCTGACTGGAATCAAAAAAATTATGTAACTAGACTATTTTATAATTTTGGAGTCATCTGTAAAGAGACATAAATCAGATCTAGAAGAGTTAGGAAAAAAAAAACAACAATACCAACACTGCTACTACACCCACTTCAGTTTGACTCTAAGTCAGTCTTCCTCTCAGTCTGAGACAACAGATTCCCACCATTTTCTACTGCACACCAGAAGTAAGTCCATCTCTAACTCTATTTATTCATGATTAGCAAGATGAGTACAATTTTTAGTGATAAAAGAACTTAAAAATGCAGAACTTTTGTTGGATACAAAATTGGAAATTGGTTTTTGTTGAATTTAATTAACTGCGCATGATTACACTGAAGTCCTTATAGATATCAATTATGAAATCTGTTATCTAGTTTTCAGTGGTTTTTTCTGTTTCACTTGTACTGATCCATTGGTTAGACTGTACACACATAGGTAGGCAGAAGTTTTCGACGTTGATAGCTATGAAAGAAGTCTCTCAGGGTTTAAATGCGGCAAATGAGGAAGAATTTGCTTCCCAATCTACATTACTTAAAGAATTTTCCTCCTTATCTACCATCGACAAGGCATGGGTCTTTGAATCGGAGAATGGTAACAAATTCGCTTTTGACGTTATGATTGCAATATAACTCTTGCTAATATTTGTTAGTATTTGTTTTTGAGCTGCAAAGTTTTTCTTAGTAGCACTATTTGTTTGTACTGCAGGAGGTAGTTCTCGGGCAATGTTTTTGATAAACCAACCAAATCTCTTAGGAAATGACAAACGGACTCATCTTCTATCTTCCCATATTTCAAAACAAAGTGACGGATCTGTAAGCTTTCAATGGGCACCATTCCCCGTCGAAATGTCAGGTGTGTCAACAATTGTTCCATCACCGTCAGGACAGAAAATGCTTGTTATACGAAATCAGGAAAATGATGGTCCAACACAATTTGAAATCTGGGGACCATCTCAGGTGGACAAGGAAATACATATCCCAAAGTCTGTTCATGGCTCAGTATATACTGATGGATGGTAGTTGCTAGTGATACTCGTTGGTTTTTTTATGTTAATGAGTGGTGTTTCAGTGAGAGTTTGAAAGAAATTTTTGTGATTCATTTGCAAAGCTTGTTTGCTTCATAGGTTTGAGGGGATTTCCTGGAGCTCGGATGAAACTCTCATTGCTTATGTTGCTGAGGATCCATGTCCATCCAAGCCAGTGTTTGATGGTCTCGGCTACAAGAGAACAGGTTCTTCCGAGAAGGACTGCAATAGCTGGAAAGGGCAAGGAGACTTCGAAGAGGAATGGGGTGAAGCCTACTCGGGCAAAAGGCGTCCTGAACTGTTTGTTGTCAATATTGTTAGGTCCGACATCTTTCTCAACGCTCTAGCTTATAATCACATGCATTTTTGGGTATGAATTAAATTTCAGTTTGTCCTGATTTCAGTGGAGAGGTGCACATTGTTGATGGAATTCCCAAGTCCTTAAATGTAGGACAAGTTGTATGGGCGCCGAAGAATGAAGAGTTGGACCACTACTTGGTTTTTGTGGGGTGGCCATCAGACTGTGGATCTGAAAAGATTGTAAGAAAGCTTGGTATAAAATACTGTTATAATAGGCCATGCGCGCTATACGCAGTCAAGGCATCAGTTCCCAAATCACAAACAAATAAACTTAAAACCGAGTAGGTTCCAATTTCTATCTAGATGTCATCCTTCTTGGTTCTAGTTTTAAGTTAGCTGGCCTGTTGTTTTTTAGATTGTGATCATAAGCGTCCTTATGTTCTAGGGGTGACAGAACTGAAGATGAGACTGCAGCCATCGATCTTACTCGAGGCATAAGTAGTGCATTCTTTCCCCGTTTCAGGTGCACTATATGACTTCAGTTTGTTGTTTTGTTACTGTGCAACTTAATTTGGTATATTAAGAAAATACCTTGTGAACCAATTTCGAAACTACTTTGAAAGTGCTGAGGGGAATAGAATTGATTTACAGCCCAGATGGGAAGTCCCTTGTTTTCTTGTCTGCAAAAAGTGCTGTGGATACTGGAGCACATTCTGCCACTAACTCTCTCCACAGAATTGACTGGCCTACTGATGGGAAGCCTAATGTATCTCTCAAATTGATTGATGTGGTAAGCTGTTCTTTCTAATGCATTAACTTCGTTTCATATTATTCTTTAAGATGGTAAGAAATAGTTGACAGATGCTCATTTGCACCTTCAGGCCAAAAAATCAGCAAAGTGTACCAAGGAATGTATATTTTATTATTTTATTTATTTTTTAGGTTCCTGTTGTAAAGTGTGCTGAAGACGATTGCTTTCCAGGACTTTATTGTCCAAGTTTCCTCCGTAACCCGTGGCTTTCCGATGGACAGACAATGATTATGTCTTCTTACTGGCGCAGCAGTCAAGTAATAATTTCTGTTCATGTGTTGAGGTAGGTAACCGTCAAAAAAGTTTTCATTTTCAGCTCTACTGACTGTGTTCCTATTTGTAATTGACAAATATATTCATGTTATCTACGTAGCGGGAAAGTATCTCGAGTTACTCCTAAATCAAGTGATTCGTGGGACATTCTTGCCTTGGATGGGGACAACATTCTCTTTGGTACATCAAATACTGAACCTGTTTTTACTCTCAGATAAACCAAACAGACATTAGATAAATGATTTTTCCTTCTGTTTCAATTTCTCTTTGAAGTGTCTAGTAGTCCAGTAGAGCCTCCTGAAATCAAATACGGGTACTCTACTGAGGGGATGGAATGGAATTGGCTAGATATTTCAAGTCCTGTTTCCAAATACTCTACCAAGGTTAGCGACATCCTTTTGTGTATTCCTATTCATGTCATATTCTTAAGTTGACATACCTCTTATTCTACAAATATGCTACAGGTTAGATCTATGCTGTCATCGCTCCAGTTTAGTATAATGAAAATTCCAGTTCGCGATGCTTCTGTAGAGCTTACAGACGGTAATTTATTGGAATTCAGTAACACTAAATAATGTAAATAAGGTATTCTCACATATGTGAGAAAGACACTGTAAGACCAGAAATAGCGTCTATATTAACTCACATAAATGTTCAATTCATTTCAGGTGCCAGGACACCCTATGAAGCCATATTTGTTTCTTCTAAAATCAGAAAAAGTGGTGCATGTGATCCATTGATTGTAATCCTTCATGGTGGACCGCATTTTCTCATATTGACCAACTTTATTAAAAATCACGCATTCCTGTCTGCATTAGGTTACAGCTTGCTCATCGTAAATTATAGGTGAGCCCGTAAATTTCTTTCATCTGTTACTCTGGGGTTAGGCGAGATATCGACCACCCCTGGTGTGTCCTCTTTATCGTTATTCTCTTGCTGAGTTGCTGATAATTATTCAGAGGTTCGTTGGGATTTGGAGAGGAGGCATTACAATCAATCCTAGGAAATGTTGGATCGCAGGTGTTTACTTGCTTACCTGTCTTAAATATGTTTTCTGGTTTAGATATAATAGCTTGTCTCTTCCCTTATTTATATCTTAATAACAGGTTTCTTGATGTGTGCAGGATGTCTATGATGTACTTGCAGCTCTAGACCATGTCATTGAAATGGGACTTGCAGACCCATCTAAAGTTGCTGTTTTTGGAGGCTCACATGGGGGCTTTTTAACAACCCACTTGATTGGCCAGGTAGTTTGCTACTTTCATCTTCTGGACTCCAAGACATTAGGACATATATTAGGATATCTCCGGTTAGATATCAGTTTGTGTACATTGGTATATCCCAGAGTTATTGCTTCAACCATTTCTTTCAACTTCTTTATCGTTCAGAATTAAGTCCATCTTCATTTTATATTTTTAAGTATAGTTCTTCTTCCTTATTGGCTCTTATGAATAGTTTTGAGTACTCACTTTCCCTAATGTAGTTGTCTTGGTTCTCTTGGTGTAGGCACCAGACAGGTTTGTGGCAGCGGCTGCAAGAAATCCTGTTTGTAATCTTGCATTGATGGTTGGCACGACTGATATCCCCGATTGGTGTTATGTGTTAGCGTATGGTGGTAGCGAGGGAAAAGATTACTTTACAGAGGCACCTTCACTTGATCATCTATATGTGATGTATAACAAGTCTCCTATTTCACACCTCGCAAAGGTACTTTATATTTATAAGATTAGTCATTTGAGTCAGTTTGGCATTGATTTATGTTCGAGTAGAAAGAAAGAGATCATTTTCATATGTTTTCCCCAAGAGCGCAGTATTTGGTGGTTCAGCTTTGCACTTTTTGTTTTCTTCAGGTCAAAACACCAACCCTCTTCCTGTTAGGCGCACAGGATCTACGTGTTCCAGTTTCAAATGGATTGCAAGTAAGATTATACATGTAGTCTGTTAGTCTAACACCGTTAAAATTGGCTGCTCAGGAAACCAATATTAGATGATTCCAATAGTCTGACATTATTGTTTTTTTTGTATAGTACGCACGAGCACTGAAGGAGAATGGAGTTGAGGTTAAGGTGATAGTGTTTCCAAAGGACACCCATGGAATTGACAGGTTCACTTCAGTCATCGTTTTATGTTAATTCTTACATAGAATTGGTCTCTTAAAATTCTTCACATGGATTCTTTTTTCTTTATTGCAGGCCGCAATCCGACTTTGAAAGCTTTCTGAATATTGGTGTCTGGTTCAATAAGCATTTTCAATAAGCGGGAGTTGTGATCCATGCCATCTTTGAAATACCTGTTTTCCTATTTATTTTTAATATAAGACCTGTCAAAAATTTGCACACAGTGTTGATAAAGTTAATGCTAACTGATTTGCCAATTCTCATAGACTCCAGCACATATGATGAAGCTGAAGAAATTCATAAGAACTTTTTAAGATTAAGATGTGGGTTAGGTTTCAAAAATGCTAATAAGACTAATCTGGCAAATACTGGCAATGCTAGCCAAACTAGCCTAGTGAATACTGAGTCCCTTGATTTGACTCCATTAGTTGATGATTTGCACCATGTTTGTTTTGATCTGATCTAAATCTATTTCATCTGTTTACTTTTCTAACGATGTGTTTGTTTTTCTGCGGAGTCGGCGTCTGAATCTGACTCGGTCCCTAACTCGGCATGAGTCAGATAGTTTGTTCTTTAATTTAAGAGATCTAAGTCAGACCTAACCCCTGACTTAGACCCTTTTGAGTCAGGTGATAAAATGTCCCCGATTCATGGAACCAAGTTACTGACTCACATATTTTTGAGTCAGATAAGTCTAGTTTGACTCAAA
The DNA here is from genome assembly GCF_003573695.1 of Papaver somniferum. Lineage (NCBI taxonomy): Eukaryota > Viridiplantae > Streptophyta > Magnoliopsida > Ranunculales > Papaveraceae > Papaver > Papaver somniferum. Next base: position 152,889,753 of record NC_039359.1, read on the forward strand.
AACAAATATATTGAGTCAGATCCAGACGAAAGTGAGATCAAGAAAAGAAAAAACAAACATGTAAGATATGACGAAAAGAAAAAACAAACATGTAAAATATGACGATCTATACATCTGACTCAAAACTATTTGAGTTTTGAGTCTGCTATCATTTTGTACCTGACTCACTCCGTACATATTTGACTCATATTAAAAAAAGTAATCAATTAATCCGAGTTAGATGTATTAATCATTATTTTTATATAGTCATGTCAGATGTAAAAAATCAGATTCAGATCAAGATCCAGACATATTAAATCAAATCAACGAGTCATAAAAAAGATAATCCAGTATATTTGACTCTCGTGTTAAAAAACAAAAAATTATTACTCTACTACTTTATATTTTTTGAGTCAGATGTATAGAGTCATTAATCTACGTAATAAATCAAATCAGATCTAGAGTGGAAAAAAAAAAAAAATCCATCCAGGAATAATATTCTAATAAGATATGGTCTTATCCGCTGATAAGACCAGGGAATACGACGCATTCCTCACCAATACCAACACTACTACTACGGCCACTTTAGTTTTGACTCTCTTATTCCTACTTTGTCCGGCTTCTCCTTCTCCTTCAGTAGTAACCCCTAAATCAGTCTACTGCACGCCACAAGTAAGTCCATCTCTGACACTATTTATTCATTCATGATTAGCAAGATGGGTACAATTTGTTTACTTTTAGTGATACAAGAAGTCCTTAAAAACTTGGAGCTTGACTTTTGCTAACTAAAAATGCAGAAATTTTGTTGGATACAGAATTGTCTCAGAAATGTCTTATTGAATTGAATTAAAAACTGCCCATGATTACACTGACTAAAGTCCTCAGAGATATCAATTATGAAACCTGTTATCTAGCTAGTTTTCAGTGGTTTTTTCTGTTTTACTTGTACTGATCAATTAGTTAGACTTGATATATAGGTAGGCAGAAGTTTTCGACATTGATAGCTATGAAAGAAGTCTCTCAAGGTTTAGATGTGGCAAATGAGGAAGAATTTGCTTCCCAATCTAAATTACTTACAGAATTTGCCTCCTTATCTACCATCGACAAGGCATGGGTCTTTGAATCAGAGAATGGTAACAAATTTAATTCTTCCATGTCGTCGTTGTAATATAACTCTTGCCAATATTTGTTTTTAAGCTGCAATATGTATTATGTGTTTGTACTGCAGGAGGTAGTACTCGGGCAATGTTTTTGATAAGCCAACCAAATCTCTTAGGAAATAAGAAACGGACTCATATTCTATCTTCTCATATTGCAAAACAAAGTGATGGTTCTGTCAGCTTTCAATGGGCGTCATTCCCTGTTGAAACGTCAGGTGTATCAACAATTGTTCCATCACCGTCAGGACAGAAAATGCTTGTTATACGAAATCAGGAAAATGATAGTCCAACACAATTTGAAATCTGGGGACCATCTCAGGTGGACAAGGAAATACATATTCCAAAGTCTGTTCATGGCTCAGTATATACTGATGGATGGTAGTTGCTAGTGATACTCGTTGGTTTTTATGTTAATGAGTGGTGTTTCAGTGAGAGTTTGAAAGAAATTTTTGTGATTCATTTGCAAAGCTTGTTTGCTTCATAGGTTTGAGGGGATTTCCTGGAGCTCGGATGAAACTCTCATTGCTTATGTTGCTGAGGATCCATGTCCATCCAAGCCAGTGTTTGATGGTCTCGGCTACAAGAGAACAGGTTCTTCCGAGAAGGACTGCAATAGCTGGAAAGGGCAAGGAGACTTCGAAGAGGAATGGGGTGAAGGCTATTCAGGGAAAAGGCGTCCTGGACTATTTGTTGTCAATATTGTTAGGTCCGGCATCTTTCTTGTCAACACTTTTAACTTATAATCACATGCATGTTATTTGGGAATGATTAAACTTCATTTTGACGTGATTTCAGTGGAGATGTGCACATTGTTGATGGAATTTCCAAGTCCTTAAGTGTAGGACAAGTTGTATGGGCGCCGAAGAATGATGATTTGGACCAGTACTTGGTTTTTGTTGGGTGGCCATCAGACTGTGGATCTGAAAAGACCGAAAGAAAGCTTGGTATAAAATTCTGCTATAATAGGCCTTGCGCTCTATACGCAGTCAAAGCATCAGTTCACAAATCAGAAACTGATAAACTTGAAACCAAGTAGGTTCCAATTTCTTTCTAGATATCTTTCATCAGTCATGGTTCTATTATTAAGTTAGCCTGGCCTGATCTTGTTTAGATTGTGATCATTAGCGTTATTATGTTCCAGGGTTGACAGAAGTCACAGAACTGAAGATGAGACTGCAGCCATCAATCTTACTCGAGGCATAAGTAGTGCATTCTTTCCCCGATTCAGGTGCCCTATTTTACTTCCACTTTTTATTTTGTGGGTGTGCAACTAAATTTGATAAATTAGGAAAACTCCTTTTGAGCCAATTCTGAAAGTGCTGAGGGGAATATAATTGATTTACAGCCCAGATGGGAGGTTCCTTGTTTTCCTGTCTGCAAAAAGTGCTGTGGATACTGGAGCACATTCTGCCACTAACTCTCTCCACAGGATTGATTGGCCTACTGATGGGAAGCCTAACACATCTCCCAAATTGATTGACGTGGTAAGCTGTTCTTTCTTATGCATTAACTTCATTTCGTATTATGCTTTAAAATGGTAAGAAATAGTTGGCAGATGCATCCACCTGCAGCGCAGGACTCAGAGTTTCTTTTGCAGATATTCCCTTTTGTCATGAAATGGATTCTCATTTGCACATTCTGGCCAAAAAATCAGCAAAGTGTACTAAGGAATGTACATTTTCTTTGTTGTTTAGGTCCCTGTTGTAAAGTGTGCGGAAGAGGATTGCTTTCCAGGACTTTACTGTTCAGGTTTCCTCCGTAACCCGTGGCTTTCCGATGGACAGACAATGGTTATGCCTTCTTACTGGCGCAGCAGTCAAGTAATAGTTTCTGTAGATGTGTTGAGGTAACCGTCAAACATACTTTTCACTTTTAGCTCTACTCAGACCGTGTTCCTAATTTGTAATTGACTAATATATTCATATTTTCTACGTAGTGGGAGAGTATCTCGGGTTACTCCTAATTCTACTGCTTCCTGGAACATTCTTGCGTTAGATGGGGACAATATTCTCTCTGGTACATCAAATACTGATCTTCTTTTTACTCTCAAATAAACCAAATGAACACTAGATAAATGATTTTTCCTTCTTTTTTCTGTTTCTCTTTGAAGTGTCTAGTAGTCCAGTGGAGCCTCCTGAAATCAAGTATGGGTACTCTACTGAGAGGAAGGAATGGAACTGGTTAGATATTTCGAGTCCTGTTTCTAAATACTCTACCAAGGTTAGCGACATCCTCTTGTATTTTCCTATTCATTATATACATACTAGCAGCTCAAATTGTTTTCCTTCTTAAGTTGACATACCTTTTATTCGACAAAATATGCTACAGGTTAAATCTATGCTGTCATCTCTCCAGTTTAGTATAATGAAGATTCCAGTTCGTGATGCTTCAATAGAGGTTACAGACGGTAATTGGCATTCACTAACACTAAATAATGTAAATCTGATATTTTCACATATGTGAGTAGATGGAAGTAACATCTACATTAATTCAATTCATTTCAGCTGCCAGGACACCATATGAAGCCATATTCGTTTCTTCTAAAACCAGGAAAAGTGGTGCATGTGATCCATTGATTGTAATCCTTCATGGTGGACCGCATTTTCTCGTTTCGACTAACTATAGTAAAAATCATGCATTCCTGTCTGCATTAGGTTACAGCTTGCTCATTGTAAATTATAGGTAAGCCCAGAAATTTCTTTCATCTGTTACTCTGGGGTTAGTCGAGATATCGACCACCTCTAGTGTATCCTCTTTATCGTGATCTTACTGAGTTGGTGGTAATTATTCAGAGGTTCATTGGGATTTGGAGAGGAGGCATTACAATCAGTCCTAGGAAAAATTGGATCACAGGTTTTTGCTTACTTGTCTGTCTTAGATATGTTTTCTGGTTTAGATATTGAAGGGTTTTTTTCTTTCCCATTATTCATACATTAATAACAGATTTCTTAATGTGGGCAGGATGTCAATGATGTACTTGCAGCTCTAGACCATGTCATTGAAATGGGACTTGCAGACCCATCTAAAGTTGCTGTTGTTGGAGGCTCACACGGGGGCTTTTTAACAACCCACTTGATCGGCCAGGTAGTTTGCCACTTTAGATATTCTGGACTCCAAGACAGAAGGACATAAATTAGGATATCTTTAATTGGATATATTTTGTATATCCCAGATTTATTGCTTCTACCATTTCCTTCAACACAATATTATTCGGTATCGACTGTTATCATCTTCTTTAACCTTCAGAATTAAGTCCATTCTCATTTTAGGAATAGGTTGTTTGCCTTGTCGAGACTCTTATGAATAGTTTTGAGTACTCAACTTCCCTAATGTACTTGTCTTGGTTCTCTTGGTGTAGGCACCAGATAGGTTTGTGGCAGCGGCTGCGAGAAATCCTGTTTGTAGTCTTGTGTTGATGGTTGGTACGTCTGATATTCCTGAGTGGTGTTTTGTGGAAGCATATGGTGGTAGGGAGGGAAAAGAGTACTTTACAGAGGCACCTTCACTTGATCATCTGCATGTGTTGTATAACAAATCTCCTATTTCACACCTCTCAAAGGTACTTTATATTGCAACTAAAGTTTGACATTATGTTCGAGTAGAAATAAAGAGAGCATTTTCATATGATTTTCCCCAAAAGCGCAGCATTTGGTGGTTCAGCTCTGTGCTTGTTGTTTCTTCAGGTCAAAACACCAACCCTCTTGCTTCTAGGCGCACAGGATCTGCGTGTTCCAGTTTCAAATGGATTGCAAGTAAGATTATACATGTTGTCTGTTAGTCTAACACAGTTAAATTGGCAGCTCGGGAATTCGATATTACATGATTCCAAAAGTCTAACATCATTGGTTGAAAAATTATGTAGTATGCACGAGCATTGAAGGAGAATGGAGTTGAGGTTAAGGTGATCGTGTTTCCAATTGACACCCATGGACTTGACAGGTTCTCACTTCAGTCATCGTTTTATGTTAATATTTACATAGCATTGTTTTCTTAAAATTCTTCACACGGATTATTATTGTTTCTTTGTTGCAGGCCGCAAGCTGACTTTGAAAGCTTTCTTAATATTGGTGTCTGGTTCAATAAGCATTTTCAATAAGTGGGGGTCCAATGTGATCTTTGAAATACCTGTTTTCTTTAAATTTGAAAAAAAAGATCGGTTAAATCCAGTTATTCAAGAAATTCTTACCTGTTTTGCAAAATTCAAAACTGCTGTACATATGATAGAACTGAAGAAATCCAGTTATTGAATAACTTATTCTTAAATTGTGCAAAGTTTGTCGCGCCTCCGGTGCAAACAGAGGGCATGCAAAGCTTAATCACTACAGGTTATAGTGACATGACATCTTATCACTACATGTTATGGGTTTAACAAACTTGAATTCATAGATAGAGGTAGAAAGTAAACATGCATAATGCACATGCTAAGAACAAACGAAACATAAGGCAAGGTTTTAACAAGCCAGAACATTAATTCTTGAAACTTTTTGGTACCAAAAAAGAAAAAGACACTTGTGTTCACCAATTCACGGCACTACTCTGAAATCTAAAACTGGTAAAGATATTACAAAACTAGCAGAAAGACTTAACAAGTAAAACAAACTAATCCTCTTCCTCAGCTTCGTTTTCAGCAATGTTGAAGTATCGCAATTCATACACATTACGGTCTTTGCTGGATGCAATGACTCTCAACCAATCCCTGACATTGTGCTTCTTCAAGTATTTCTTGGTCAGATACTTCATGTACCTAATCACATGAACCACAAAGAGAATCAGTACAAGGAAACCCAAATACACGCATAGGGGTCATAGTGAGCAATAAGCTCTCAAATTCTGCTAGTAACAAATAAATAATCTTGCAGACATCACAACACGAATAAAAACAATTCACTAACTGTATATTCAGACCATACTTCCCATGTTAAATAACTCTTTCAGAAATCGCTAGATGGGTTCCCATTTCAAGACACCCCGTTAAATGTGAAACCTCCCATATTCATCAAATAACCTACGCCTAATGATTTTAAGTTCCCAAACACCAACTAGAGATACTAGATTATCCTTTAATAACACTAAAAGGTAACCGTTTTGATTAGCAATGCAGTAAGGTGTGCTATCTAACAATGATCAAAACCAGTAAATAATATATTAGCAATGCTTAATGATTTTTAGACACCCTGTTCAAGTGAGACCTCCCACATTCATCAAATGGAAATGATAGATTGACCACGGATTGAATCCCGCGGTCTGTCCCGACTGAGAGGACACAATACTATCTCTCTCTGTCGGGACAGACCACAGGACTGAACCCGCGGTCAGTCTATCATCACTCTTCATCAAAATAACCTAAGCCTAATGATTTCAAGTTCCCCAACACCAACTAGGGATACTAGATTATCCTTTCACAACATTAACCACATTCATTAGCAATGCAGTAAGTAGCGCTTGTCTGAGGTACTGCAACTTAATGGTAACCAGAACCTGTACATAATCTATCATGTGACTGTAATGATAGAAACAGAACAAAACTAACATCTTCTAAGACAATAAGCACAACATAAACTCTGTGAAAACACACTACTTTAAATTATAATTCCACTGACCAATAAGAAACATACAACTTCTGCTCATTCTACGTAGTTGAGTCAGAATGTGAACGACGAACATAACTAAAGGCCAGGGCTGTGCATAATCTATCATGTGTTGTAACAATAGAAACAGAACAAAACCAACATCTTCTAAGACAATAAGCACAACATACAATCTGCAAACATACACAATCTACTTTCACAATCTGCAAAAACACACTCTCCTTCAATCTCCTTCAAATTAGAATTCCACTCACCACTAAGAAACATACAACTTATGCTCATTCTAAGTAGTTGAGTCAGAATATGAACAACGAACATATCTTACAGCTTGGGTTAAGCCTTTTAAGGGCTAAATATCGGATAGAATGAAGGTGTAGAAACATATAATGAATTCTAGTTCTTGTTCCAAAAAGATCAAGTAGATATACAGTAAAACCTTGATATATTAATAACTTAGCTACATTGATAATTTCCCCGTCCAGAAGATATCAATTTATCAAGGCTTAACTGTGTTTCTCTTTGAAAGAATTCATATTCATATTCACATCTTCATTTTAATCAATCTCTAACTTAACCAGAGATCTATATGTTCATTGTTGTTCACATTCTGACCCAAACAATAATATGCCGTTTATTTCACAAGCAGTTGTAGATCAATTTAACAAAGCAGCATTTAATAAAATCACACATGAATCAAATCTAATTGCAAGCTCAAACTTTCAACATATCAAAAGAACATAATCTAAAATAAAATCGAACTTTTAGCTAAAAAACACAAAACCCAGACCTAAAATTACAAATCTAAGAAGAAATATACCTCTTGGACAAAGGGTTGTTGGAGTTAACAGTAATCTTGCTCTTATCACGAACAATAGTGATTTCATCACCAAGAGCACCAGCTTTACCACCAACTTTGATTCTTTCTTGTAAAAACTTCTCCAAAGAAGCGATATCCATAATCTTATCTTCAACTGGTTTTGCACAATCAATTGTGAAACTTGATCCTTTCTTCTTACCTCCTTTCTGGGCAGCCATTTTCTTCACTTGACTCATTTTTTTTTCTCTCTGCTTCGGCTTCCTCTCTGTAAACAAGGAAAACCCTAAAAACGCAGTTTCTTTGAAGAGCTGAAAAGAAAAATGAGATTTATAGTGAGGGTTTATAATGGATCCCTAGTTTACTTGTTGGGCTTAAAACGAGTGAAGGCCTTTGTATGTCCATAAGGCCGTTATATCGTTTCGGGTTTTGCAATTTACAATGAAACCTATTTTGAGGCATACTCATTTTTTTTGAGGCATACTCATCCATTATATTATCTAGGGTGGGTTTATAAGGGGTGTCTAAAGATAGTGTAATTACCTATATATCCCTAAATAATTTCAATTTGTCATAGTTTCCTTATACTCAAAAACCTAAAATTAAAAATCAAAATAAACTTTAAACTTAAACATTTAGGACTCCAATTCAATAAAGAAATTAATCAAACAAAGGAAACACGAATCGAAGTGAGCGATGTTGGAATGCGAAATCCAAATCTCAATTGCTCTTAGATGTATTTTAGAATGTATGCGTAACAGACCCATCTTGTTTTTGATTGATTTTATTTTGTTTGATCGGTAGAATATGATTTCAAAGATGAAATTAGGGTTTTCAGAAGATCAGTTCGGCTGATCTTGCAATATCAATTTTGAGCCGAACTTAGTGTATGATTTAGAGAAACACTGTGTTCGGCTAATGCGACTTTACAATATTTTCATCCGAACCTCAATTTTTCAAGCCGAACCTAGTGGATGATTCAGTTTCTGAGTGAAGTTAGGCTGATAACTTTTGAGCCGAACTGTTCATCTGGTCAGCAGATCTGAGTTTTAAAAATTTAATTTTTTGGCAGATTCAACTTATAAAAGGAAATTAAACCTCGATAAAAGTTTACCTTTGATTCGAATCACACATTGTGGTCACTTCTAATCACTAAAATTTCAAAAGTCAAAACCCAAGCTTTTTTTCTTCACTTCTTCTTCTTCCTCTCAAAAATCCCAACTCTCTCACATAAATTTGATTTTTCTACTAATTCACCACTAATAATTTAATGTTTTATCAATCCTTAAAATTCATAATTAATAAATTCTAATCATAATCATTTACACTAATTATATAAGGGTAGTTATGCCATTATCAAAAATGGTGGATGAGGGGTGATATTGTTTTTTATTTAGTGACCCTATTTTGGCATTATCTAGTATGCCTCAAAAAAATCTAGTATGCCTCAAAATAGGTTTCTTTACAATTAATTCCCATTCAAAAACCCGAAAAATGCCTCAGACAAAAATAATTTAGAAAAGGGAAAATTAGGCTAAGGCCCGACCCATGGGTAACCCATAATATGAGGCCCTTGATTAAAAGAAATTTAAATCTAGGCCCAGAGTTATTAAAAGACATTCATACCCTTTTATATATTGTCATGCCCTAAATTAAATAAAATTTAAATCTAGGCCCAAAATTATTAAAGTATAGTGTGGATGTGTAAACAGAAGTTACACATGCATATGGCATGTGTATCCAGAAGTTACACATCCATATGACATGTGTAATACAAAGTTACACTTGTATATATATATGTCGACTCACATATGCTTATGACAAGAAACGGTTACACATATGTAACCAGAAGTTACACATGTGTATCCAAAAGTCACACATTATTACACATGCTATATGTATGTGTATCTACAAGTTACACATCCATATGCATCACTTATACATCAAAACTACATATACAAAAAATACATGTATTACTTTAATTTTTATTTACAATAATTCGTCTGTTTATAAATTAGATCAATCTGCACGAAGGTTTAGCAGGCAACAACAAATACCTTGAAGCATAACACATTTGTTTCAAAAAATAACCAAATAATTAACATACTTCTTCGCCAATGCGCTCCCTGCTAATCTATATACAATAGTAGCTCTGACCTCATCACTTGCAGCAACTTCCGTTAACTCATCATCAAGTAAACAACTGAACCTTGCACTTGAAAGGCACAAGATTATCAACATCTTCAAACAACATACTTTGGAAGAAAAAAAAACACGCCTCATTTTATGCAACAGAAAATAAAGCTTCAGACAGTAATCATACTGGCAGAATAATACAAAGGTGAACCTTGACAAAACAAACTATTAGGAGTGTAACTGCAAGTTACACATGTATCTGACTTGTGTAAATAAGATTTACACATGTATATAGCATGTGTAACTAGGAGTTACACTTATACATGACTTATGTACTCGGAAGTTACACATGCATATTGCTTATGTGCTAAGAAGGTAAATAGATGTTGCATGGAAGATCTTACGGAAAATGTGAATACTATCCCAAAATAAATGTAAATGATACCGTCTCAAACATACTCACCAGTATTGTGATGCAATACCTTGCCTATGAGCTTTTCCCTAACTTCTCTAGATCTTTCTCTGTCTACTATGAGTACTAGTGCTTGCACAACAAAAACATTAATTCAAGTGCCTGCAAATGCAATCTAAACAATCTTGTAACTTTAGTATTTTTTATTTTTTTAATCCAATTCAAAATTGAAACCGTACTTATTCAAACAAGAAACACATACTTAAGAGTAACATGAATAAGATGGATCATCTCTTCTGTGCTTGTAATTTGATGGACAATATGACACATCTCTTCTAAATTCTCTTGACAGTACACAGGAAACTGATTTGTGATCCTCAACTAGTAACAGTTATGGACAGGTAATTCTTTCTTGTCGTGAAGCGCAACACAAGCCAAGTATCTATATATTGGTTGGTTTGAAATTAAAATAAAATATGAGAGAACCTGAACAGAACAGAAATTGAGAAACATAATTGAAAATTCACAATTCAATAATCAAAACTGTCCAATTTCTTCTACAAAAACTAATCTCAACAATCCTATGAAAAAAAAAACAAAACAGACCACATATCATTTCAATTCAATCCCTAAAACCAGAATTTACATATTCAATCAGTATGTGTAAGTAGAAGTTACACATGTATTTAGCATGTGTAAGTAGAAGTTACACATATATTTAGCTTGTGTAACCAGAAGTTACACATCTATTTAGCTTGTGTATCTATAAGTTACACATCCATATGCATGTGTAATCTTATAATTACTCAAAACAAAAAATTGCATCTATAAGTTACACATGCAGTTGAGTTTTACTATATACAATTTCAGTCACTAATTATCTATTGTACAGGAAGCTTCTTCCGATCATTTCACAAACATTAATCAATGTATATGTCATATTGCAATTTGTCATGAACTTTCAAGCCTAGGTAACTTAAAGAACGGTGGAAAACAAATTATTAGTTCATGGTTTAATGGGAGTTAAACAAATTTGACTACACTTACATTTTCCAGCACCACCACTGGCTCCGTATCCTCATCTAAAAGTTGCACCTCTACCACCAACACCTCCTAAAATCACGAACTAAATATAATAGTTGCAACACTTTGCAATTCCACCACCACAAATTAATATGACACCTCCAGTTATTTCTCCACAACTCACACCACACCTCCAGTAGTACCACCACCCGCACCACCATCGGCTATAACTTTCACCATCACAAAGCTATGAACTGACAAGTAAAGAACAATGAACAACTATCGATTAGATACACGTTTCATATCATACAATAATTCACATGTTATATACACGTTTCAGAATGAAAAGAATGCAACATTAATGGAGAGAATGCAACATTTTCAATCAGTAACAACCATTACTATATGTAAGTAAAATCTATGTAACCAGAAGTTACACACTCAATCAGTATGTGTAAGTAAAAGTTACACATCTAATTAACATGTGTAACTAGAATTTACACATCTATTCAGATGAACTTTTAGAGGCTACAGATTTAGCAGACATAATTTGTGTCGAACAACATGTCAAAATATCTATATGCTTCATGAAAATGAGTAAAAATTGAGGAACAGAACAAGAACAAATTAGATAGTACAAAAAACAAAAAATAAGTATAATGGAGCTAAGTCTGGGAGGAGCTTACCATTGGCCTCTTCTGTAGATGATAAATATAAAGGGGCTGGGAAGATTATATCAGATAACTGCACTTCACTTCGCAAGCGACCCGATTCTATCGAGAAACTAGCAAAAGATTGGTCCACTAGCATTAAGCAACTTGAGCTTCAGTTCGAAAGTTCTCACTTTCAGCTTACAATAACGAGTTCAGGATTCATTTACTACTTTAAGAGATACACATGCATCTGACTTGTGTAACTGAAATTTACACATGCATATGATTAGTTTAGTTTCCAGGATTTCTATCTTCCACAGTTAATTAACAAAACATTGTGCAAAGACACCAACAAACCAACATTGAGAAAATATAGACATCGATGAACCATCATCATGGAAAGAGAATAAATGTGTAATCAACAGTTACACATGCATATTGGCATGTGTAATCAGCAGTTACACAGCCATTATCAACAAAACTCGTATATCTATAAACGTTAAAGCACAAAAGATATCTACTAGACAACAATATTGTTTCTTTAGCACCTATTTAACATATCCAGGCATTGAAACACAAATAGAATTGTTGTATCTAATTTCTCAAACATGTTGTGCTCGTCTTGTCATAAAATTAAACCAACATACAGTAATGTACATTTCACAATAAAATTCATTGAACTATGCCACAACTAATAAATTATTATACTAGTACTAGTTCAAAGCATCTATAATGAACAAAAAATGCAGGGAATTTATAGCATCCTAAAGATCACTATTCTAATGTAATGGTTTCTTTCGATTCGCAAATCGACCCAACGTTCGCTGCAGAGTTGAAATAAGATCTTATTATACACAAAGTAAAATCTAATTTCATCCTTATAAGTACACAAACTAAAAAGATAATTTTGGAACTCAAAATTAGAACAGGCATGTTAAGAGAATCCACTGGAAGGAAGAAAAACATAAATACACATATGAATAATTATCACACCTAGTTTTTTCCAATTCGTCATCTGCATATTTCACTTGCAGGGGACTAGATGCATGATTTAAATAGAAACTTCAAAAACAAACTTTGATTAAAGAAAGAAAGCCAAATATTGACAACAAAACTTAAGATTTGACTATCTAACACCCGCGAAGTATCGACTATAGCATAATGCAATGAGTGACTAATTAGAATCATATTAAATTTCCACTATACAGAGAACCTTCTTTTCCATAACAACAAATGACCCCATTATAAAATCATCATTTAGTGTTTATTATCAGAAGCTAGCACGGACCTTAGAATGGGCAAACATTCCCATTTCACTAGTCTGGCAGTCTAATGGTCATACAGACACTTTTAACAAACACTAGTTAGGTACCCAAATAATTACTAAAATCACCAGAAGATACCAATATCATTGAAGTGTTCACATTAATCCTCTTTCTATAAATATATCAGAGAACAAAGCACCGGAAGATACCAATATCATTGAAATGTTCACATTAATCCGCTTTCTATAAATATATCAGATGAAACACACATGATATAGAATATTCCTAACCTAGCTATACCACTTGACTGCCAATTATAATGTAGTATTAGGAAGCTCACACCGAAAAATCCAACTTCAGTGCATAATACTGTTCATTCTCAGTTTCATGCCATCATTTGATATAAGCATAATCATTTCATAAGTCATATCATTTCTAATAGGACATGACCTATCTATACCAATCAGTTCTCAATCTGGTATCTTAAAAACTAAGTCAAACACAAATGAATGCACCGCCACTACCTATCCAGTTCATGTACCTGCTTTCAAATGACACGACCTCAAATAAAATAAAAAATGTTAGCTAGCTAGCATGTTTTCATTCGAATACCGATAGTAAAGTTTGGTCCCCTGTAACAACAAATCTATAAGCAAATAAAGGTACAATATGAGAGGCATAGGAATTCTAGATGGCATCTTTCACACTCCAAATAGAAAACGACACTAGTTCCAAAATTTAAATTACCTGCAATAGCATACCGCCTGCAACAAATGACAACAATCTGATGGTGTCCTGGATTAAAATTGAACAAATTAAATAATTGGAAACTTTCACCCCTAGCTTTCAGATAGCTCTATATAGTATAAAAATAAGAAAAACAACTAATCATACCTTGCTCTGAAAAGCAACAAGGGACTATACATCATTCTCATCTTAAACAACAACAAGTTCAACATCATCTATTCATCTCTCTACAATGCAACTCAAGCAACCAATCTACCAATTCTTCTAAACCCTAGACATCAAAACAGAGTAGATCAACTCCCATAACAAACAAAAACTAAATCGAAAGAAATATATTAAAAATCAGAAGAAAAGTAAGATCTAATACCGCTTATTCCTATCTTGAATCTTCAAAGATGAAATAAATAGCGACAATTTCATTTCTGCTGCTGTTAAAGATCTTCTTAATTCCCATTATTGAACCTGCACAACAAGTAATTAAGCTTAAAACTACGATGAAGATGTTCGATTAATTCAAGAAAAATCAAATTCTTCTTCTTCTCAGATCTGAATTGAGTCTATCAAAACAAAAATCAAAAACCTAGTCGAACTAAGAAAAGCAAGACGAAAAACTAACCTGATGCAGCTTCGAATCAATTGAAAACCTAAAATCCTAATCGATTGAAATTCTTCAGAGAGCAAAACAGTTGAACCAGCAAAAACCTAACTAGATGCATCTTAGAACCAACCGCAACCTAAATCCAAATGAAATCGATTGAATGATCAATTCAGATTTGTAGATTAACTGATTATCAACTGTAAAATCTATTGAATCAAATCGATTTTTCTTCTTCACCGATCTGAATTCGCTGGAGCGGAGAGAGAAAGAGAATGGAGATGAGAGATAAACAGAACAGAGAAATGAACATATCTTTTAATATTCCTCTTGTATTTATACTAAAGGGTAGTGTTGTCATTATTAAAATTCACAATAATTAATTATGGGCCAGATCTGAAGAAAATTTGATATTTGGGCCTAGGAATATCATTTTTTGAAAGTATGTAGTTAACAATGAATGATCCATTTAGTGGGGCTTTTATATGTTGAACTCATATAGAAGGGGGGTTATAGTATTTTTCACTTTAGAAAAACAAGCTAAAAATAAATTGTTAAGAGATGTTTTTATATTTTTTACCATGCCAAATTTGAGGTTCGATTAGGTTTATTTTCTTTAGGTTCAAACGAAGTCGAGGTTTGGCTAGGCATGTCATTTTAACCTGACCAAATATAATGGTTTTATAAACGTTTCAGGGTTCAGTTACGCAGTTGAATGTAACCAAGTGATAACTTGTTGTTTTCCCAACATGTGCATTCGTTTTATAATTTCGAAGCCAAAAGATAACTTAGTTTTTCTCATTCCTTTAATCTGCTCTTCTAAATTAAAGTATCTGGATAATTCGCAAATTAAGACTCTTTAGCATGGTTGTGATAAAAGTAAACTAGTTTGCTCGGGAATCAATGAGTAAGAATTTGTATTTGGTTGATGACGTGGAGGAAATTTTGAGGTGAAAATTTTAAGTCACTTTCTTTGCGATTGAATCATGATGGACGGGTCTCAGTGTTTTCTATCTTCTTCTCTTCTTTTCCAGCCAATGTGTGCTCATATCTTGGTATCAATACTACAACCTCATCTTTTTTTGTTGATGAAACTGAAGGTTTTCCTCATTGGTGTTCCTCAAATACCTTGAGGATGGTATCTGGGACTATGAATATTGGGGATAAATAGCCAAGCAACACGGAGACTAGTCTACCTGTTGGTGCGACGATTACAAATATGTTCGAAGGAAACATTATTCCTTATGGGAATAATGAAGCAAAAGTGGGTGAAATTGTGAACCCTAATCCTAATTATGGAAATTGGATCCTTATTCTTTACACCTGAAGTTGTAATACTCAATTCAAGATGAAGTATACACCACCAGCTGAGGTTGATTGTAAAAAGGGGGTCTCTGATTATTTTAAGGATTTCTGTACATGAATCAAGAATTGTGAAAACCTGGTAGTATTTGTTGGGAAGAGATTAATATATTATCCTTTTCGGTCATGCAGAAAATTGTGAGTAAACTATAGGACCTGAAGAAGGAGGTAAGCATCAAACTTCCATGGTGCTTGTATGTTTGAATTAAGGGAAGGTGATGATCGTAGGAAAGTTATATAACTAGTTCTGTGATACCCTGTATTTTCCACCACCGGTTTTACATGTTTTCCGGTTCGGGTGTTAACCGTATTCAATAACATGTTTTTCGTTTAGACCAAATGGAAGTTCGGTCTTACCATATGCTTGAATTGTCCTCTGTTTATTGTTGAGATACTAGCCCAGAAAAGTTTCTGCAAACCCATATTACATGAGTAAAACTTAGAAATGTGACTAATTGAGATCCACCCACCTGGTCTTAATAAGATGGGGTGTGAATATCCATCACTTGCATATACTCTTACAAGATAATTCTAGAACAAGAAAGTAATTTAGGATTTCATTAATGGGAGAAAAATAGGTTTTATTACTTTTGGAAAATGAAAAGATGGGAATTGAACTTAAAAACATAGGAACTATATATCAGAGATTTCTTAAGAGTTGAAGCTAGGGCATGAGAAGAATTCTAATGGGGAAGACATCTAGGTGCATGCTAATTTGAGGGAGGTTTACTACACATCTTCTTTGGGATTTTTCTTAATTATATGATTTGTTTCTTCCAAATTAAGATGTGAATTCCCTGATTTCTTTTGTGTTTATTTTTGAATTGCTCCATTCGATTTGAACTAATGGCTTGTTTTCATGAATTATGAAATGGGGATGTTTGGTTATGTGAAGGAAATGCCTGATTGAAATGATTGTTTGGTTTTGTGAAATAAAAATAGGGTTTCAAATAATTTTTTTCAATGTTCCCTTTTAGAATTGAAAGTGCTGGTGAAAATGCTTATTAGAACTGCAATTTTTTTATCTTGAGTTTATAGATTTCGTTGTTAACTCAACCCTTGCACTTGTCAGTTTATAATAATGGATTGCTTGCTTATTTTATGCCTGGGAATGTCGATTTCAACTATAAAGTTTGCTGATTTTGGAAAAATGGAAATGAATTGCATATGCATAGAGGTGTTCTTGTCGAGGAATGCCTTTCTTGTCTGTGTGTTTTGATAAAAAAAGTCAGTTGAGTCCCTTTTGTGAATGAACTACACTTGATGTGAATGTAAATAAGATTTATTAAGAAAACTGATTGAGTTCATGTCTTCCGTTAGTTGGAACGTAGTTCCATCTTGCGTCGGGTAATGATCCCCGATATACAGAAATGGGTAATGATCCCCATGGGAACGTAGCTTCCCGACCATCGATGGCGGATGTCCGTGCCGAGAGACGATAGGTGGGTGTACGAACCAAGGTTTTCGTGTCGTGGAATCAATGTGTCGAAATCTAAGTGACTTGATTTGTCGAAAACTTCATTGGTTTTGTGAACTTATTGTTGAATGTACCGTTTGTGATTTGAAGTTCTATCGTCGCTTATTTATATTTAATCCATATATTTTCTTGTGCTTTCTGATATTTTCCGTATCTCTTTGAGGATAGGAATGTAACCTATTGAGCCGTCATCTCACCCCAATTGATGATTTTGCATATTTTATTGAAGGGCGAAGCAAGTAGAAGTTTCATAGTTTAAAGAGTGCATTATCCTTGGCTTGTTTCCTATGTATTTGCTTGGATGTTTCACCTGAGATAGATGTTGGAGGCTTGAGCATATTTTTATCTTCTTAGAAGTTCCTTTACTGACATTTAAAAGTACTTAAGTATGGATGTTTTTCATTTGAGAATTAGATTGAAATATATGTTGAAAACGTTTTGTTTTAATGTCAGTTTCTGCAGTCTTTTTCCCTTGATAATTGGCACCAATTGGAAAAGGATTAGACCATAGTTTCTTTTGTAAAATGTCTATATATATCTTATCTAAAATGGGTTTAAAGGGTTTGGTGTTTCGATTCTTCGTTTAGGAGATGTGGCCCTTGAGGTAGATTACAGTAATTCTTAAATATGTAGGTAGGCAGTTCTGCGACCTACTTTGCCTACACTGTTGACTGGCCAAATGAACTCTGAATCTAGATTTTAAAATGCACTTGAAATCTGGTTCTTTCTACTTTCTAAATTTTGGTCAAGATCATAATTTCGACTTCTAACGAAGTCTGTGGAGCCTCGACAACTCAGGTGGTCAGAAACGCTATTTCTGCGACATTTTCTCTTTCTTTTTGCCGTGTACTTTTTGGCACTTATTCCAATTTGTTTTCTTTTGATCTTCCCAGATATTAGGTTGATAAGAACTCTTTAAAAACATGCTTAGTGGACCTGGTTATTGAATTTAAATCCTGAAACTTAAGTGAATGATATAGATTTAAGTTTCGATACCCGCCCGTAACCTCTAGAATTCGGGTTAAATCCATTATCTGAATTTTGGGGTGTTACAAGTTGGTATCAGAGCATTATATCTTACATGGGACCTTAGGCACATTTTTTTCTTATACAAACTTTCTGATCGATTGCTTGTTAAGTTTGTTTGAATCGCTTGGCTTGATTGATTGCTTGTTAATTTTGTTTGAATCCTTTGGCTTGATTGTTGCTTTTGTGATATTAACAGAACTCATTTGAATTGGTAGTTGTGAACCTAGGTACCTTGTTGAACTTTTGTGAGTGTTAAAGATTATTTTATTCGTGTTGTTTTATAAAATTTCATTCTGAACCATTGTAGAATATGTTCATTGTTAACACCATTTTTAAGTGTTAGTTTAAACCGCATTTATCGCGTTGGTGATTAAGAACTATCTTGAGATTTTATAATATTAAGAACAACGCTAGATGTTATTTTAGGAAGGGATTGGCTTTCCAAGTATCCAACAGTAATGGATTGTTATAAGAAACGATTACTTTTTCTTCCAAAGATGGTGCATCTTTTTGTTTTGATGCCGCAAGGAGTCCTTTTGATATCCCTAGTATTTAAGTATGGGGTTTTTTTCCATTGAATTTCTTGTTTTGCTTGTATTAATCAAACTGATTTGATGGATTCTTTCTTGTTTGCATGATTCTTAAAATTTACTACATGAGTATTTGGTAATCATCTTGGTATCATGATTTACAATTTTGCGTTATGAAATTTCTATTTTCTTAGTAACCTTACTTGAATCTGCCGAGGGGGTGATTTCTGTCTGATAATGCTTGTTATGGTTAAATGGCTTTTATGAACCTTAGAACTGTGATTTCTCAAATATTTTATGTTGATTTTCCTAAAGATTCAGTAGGGTCTGAAAATATCCAAGTTCTTATTTTTATCTTAAATCAAGTATATAGTTTAGTTTCAAAAGTAGCATATACCTATTTGTAAAAATGACTAAGTGAGCAACGTTTTCGAGAAATACAATGCAACCTGAAAATTGACCATGTTTTTTTGTTTAATCCAGATCCTTTTGTTTTTAATAAATGGGTATTTAAAATCTCCCTTCAACTGTGATATTTATGATTGATTGTTGGGAAATTAAAGTAGTCTTTTATATTTTTGATTTAACTCCACAGATAGTTAAAACTGAAATTTTAAAGTGTTCATGCCATGTTTTATTGTGTCTTTTCGGAGCATCTATGTACTTTACTTCTTCTTCCCACCATTTTTATGTTAAATACGACTCTCTCAGCTTTCTAACGAGACTGAATTTTCTGAATTCCATTACTTGGTGAATTTTGTACGAATTTTTTTTATCATGAACCACCGAAACTGCAGTTTTCTGAAAAACATTACTTCAGTTTTGCTTTGATGAGTACTTTAGGTATAGCTGTGAACCTTACTGTATTTTTTTTTATAATTTTTATATGATAGGGGAACTTCTCGTCTTTCAAACGACGCCAAATTTGTCGAATTCCATCAATTAACGAATTATGTATAAATTTTTGATTGGAGACTCTCGAATCTGAATTTTTCTGAAAATGTTTGTCCTATACCGTTTATATGAAACTTTTCGACTCAGCTATATACCACATTTCCTTTGGTTTTCATTTTTATGTTGAAAATAGCTTTCTCCTCTCTTTATATTTTGAACTTATACAAAATTGTTATTTTCTAAAAACACGACTCATGTACTGTTTTGGTGAGTGTTTTTGACATAGCTATGAACCTTGACGTATTTTCTTATAATTTTTGTACTATCGAGGAGCTTCTCAGCTTTTCAACGATCCATAATTAGCTAAGTTTTGTCGCCTAATGAATCTTGTGCAGATTTTTGATTGTAGACTAGCAAAACTGCAATTTTCATGAATACCTACACCAGAATCTATGTTTTAGCATTCCTTGATGCTTTGTTGTTTCAATCATTTTGTCCGTATTTCATGGGATTTACTCTCTTTATTATTTTGAGCTTTAAACACAATTTTCAAGCCCTTCACTAAAATGATTCCCATGATTCCCATGACCACAGTTTGAACTGAACCTCTATCAGTTTTGCATTGATAGTGTTCAGGAATATCATCATTACTCGCACATATGATTTCTCGGCAATAAGAAAGAATGGGTTGTGTTACTGCTTTATTATGGATTGTTTTCTCTTCTTATTCCTCTCGGTAGTCGAGGATAGGTTAGTTTCTGTTAAGTTTTGATAATATGAGAATTTTCCATTCATTTATGAATCTTGGAATGAATGCTTTTACTAAGCTTACCCCTACTTTGCATATTGTTTGGTATCCTACTTCCTGGTAAGTGATTTTCGCTCTCGTGTTAAGTTTTTGTGATTTGTAAGAACTTAATTATTAATTCCGTGAATGCTGTCAACGCTTGTATTTAATTTAGGTGAGTTTTCAATTATGGGTTTACGAGGTTCTTGAAGACTTGATTTGTGATGTTTCCCTTGTGACAACTATATTTGGGAACTGGAGTGCGAGGTGAAAGAGTGGTATCCAATTTATTTATTTATATAAAAAAATGTACGACCATTTTTAATTTCGTGGACGAAATTCCTATAAGGGAAGGAGAATGTGATACCCTGTATTTTCCGCCACCCGTTTTACATGTTTTCCGGTTCGGGTGTTAACCGTATTCAATAACATGTTTTTCGTTTAGACCAAATGGAAGTTTGGTCTTACCATATGCTTGAATTGTCCTCTGTTTATTGTTGAGATACTAGCCCAGAAAAGTTTTGCAAACCCATATTACATGAGTAAAACTTAGAAATGTGACTAATTGAGATCCACCCACCTGGTCTTAATAAGATGGGGTGTGAATATCCATCACTTGCATATACTCTTACAAGAAATTCTAGAACAAGAAAGTAATTTAGGATTTCATTAATGGGAGAAAAATAGGTTTTATTACTTTTGGAAAATGAAAAGATGGGAATTGAACTTAAAAACATAGGAACTATATATCAGAGATTTCTTAAGAGTTGAAGCTAGGGCATGAGAAGAATTCTAATGGGGAAGACATCTAGGTGCATGCTAATTTGAGGGAGGTTTACTACATCTTCTTTGGGATTTTTCTTAATTATATGATTTGTTTCTTCCAAATTAAGATGTGAATTCCCTGATTTCTTTTGTGTTTATTTTTGAATTGCTCCATTCGATTTGAACTAATGGCTTGTTTTCATGAATTATGAAATGGGGATGTTTGGTTTGTGAAGGAAATGCCTGATTGAAATGATTGTTTGGTTTTGTGAAATAAAAATAGGGTTTCAAATTTTTTTCAATGTTCCCTTTTAGAATTGAAAGTGCTGTGAAAATGCTTATTAGAACTGCAATTTTTTATCTTGAGTTTGTAGATTTCGTTGTTAACTCAACCCTTGTACTTGTCAGTTTATAATAATGGATTGCTTGCTTATTTTATGCCTGGGAATGTCGATTTCAACTATAAAGTTTGCTGATTTTGGAAAAATGGAAATGAATCCATATGCATAGAGGTGTTCTTGTCGAGGAATGCCTTTCTTGTCTGTGTGTTTTGATAAACAAAGTCAGTTGAGTCCCTTTTGTGAATGAACTACACTTGATGTGAATGTAAATAAGATTTATTAGAAAATGATTGAGTTCATGTCTTCCGTTAGTTGGAACGTAGTTCCATCTTGCGCGGGTAATGATCCCCGATATAGAGAAATGGGTAATGATCCCCATGGGAACGTAGCTTCCCGACCATCGATGACGGATGTCCGTGCCGAGAAATGATAGGTGGGTGTACGAACCAAGGTTTTCGTTCGTGGACTCAATGTGTCGAAATAAGTGACTTGATTTGTCGAAAACTTCATTGGTTTTGTGAACTTATTGTTGAATGTACCGTTTGTGATTTGAAGTTCTATCGTCGCTTATTTATATTTAATCCATATATTTTCTTGTGCTTCTGATATTTTCGTATCTCTTTGAGGATGGAATAACCTATTGAGCCGTCATCTCACCCCAATTGATGATTTGCATATTTTATTGAAGGGCGAAGCAAGTAGAAGTTTCATAGTTTAAAGAGTGCATTATCCTTGGCTTGTTTCCTATGTATTTGCTTGGATGTTTCACCTGAGATAGATGTTGGAGGCTTGAGCATATTTTTATCTTCTTAGAAGTTCCTTTACTGACATTTAAAAGTACTTAAGTATGGATGTTTTTCATTTGAGAATTAGATTGAAAATATGTTGAAAACGTTTTGTTTTAATGTCAGTTTCTGCAGTCTTTTTCCCTTGATAATTGGCACCAATTGGAAAAGGATTAGACCATAGTTTCTTTTGTAAAATGTCTATATAATCTTATCTAAAATGGGTTTAAAGGGTTTGGTGTTTCGATTCTTCGTTTAGGAGATGTGGCCCTTGAGGTAGATTACAGTAATTCTTAAATATGTAGGTAGGCAGTTCTGCGACCTACTTTGCCTACACTGTTGACTGGCCAAATGAACTCTGAATCTAGATTTTAAAATGCACTTGAAATCTGGTTCTTTCTACTTTCTAAATTTTGGTCAAGATCATAATTTCGACTTCTAACGAAGTCTGTGGAGCCTCGACAACTCAGGTGGTCAGAAACGCTATTTCTGCGACATTTTCTCTTTCTTTTTGCCGTGTACTTTTTGGCACTTATTCCAATTTGTTTTCTTTTGATCTTCCCAGATATTAGGTTGATAAGAACTCTTTAAAAACATGCTTAGTGGACCTGGTTATTGAATTTAAATCCTGAAACTTAAGTGAATGATATAGATTTAAGTTTCGATACCCGCCCGTAACCTCTAGAATTCGGGTTAAATCCATTATCTGAATTTTGGGGTGTTACAAGTTGGTATCAGAGCATTATATCTTACATGGGACCTTAGGCACATTTTTTTCTTATACAAACTTTCTGATCGATTGCTTGTTAAGTTTGTTTGAATCGCTTGGCTTGATTGATTGCTTGTTAATTTTGTTTGAATCCTTTGGCTTGATTGTTGCTTTTGTGATATTAACAGAACTCATTTGAATTGGTAGTTGTGAACCTAGGTACCTTGTTGAACTTTTGTGAGTGTTAAAGATTATTTTATTCGTGTTGTTTTATAAAATTTCATTCTGAACCATTGTAGAATATGTTCATTGTTAACACCATTTTTAAGTGTTAGTTTAAACCGCATTTATCGCGTTGGTGATTAAGAACTATCTTGAGATTTTATAATATTAAGAACAACGCTAGATGTTATTTTAGGAAGGGATTGGCTTTCCAAGTATCCAACAGTAATGGATTGTTATAAGAAACGATTACTTTTCTTCCAAAGATGGTGCATCTTTTTGTTTTGATGCCGCAAGGAGTCCTTTTGATATCCCTAGTATTTAAGTATGGGGTTTTTTTCCATTGAATTTCTTGTTTTGCTTGTATTAATCAAACTGATTTGATGGATTCTTTCTTGTTTGCATGATTCTTAAAATTTACTACATGAGTATTTGGTAATCATCTTGGTATCATGATTTACAATTTTGCGTTATGATAATTTCTATTTTCTTAGTAACCTTACTTGAATCTGCCGAGGGGGTGATTTCTGTCTGATAATGCTTGTTATGGTTAAATGGCTTTTATGAACCTTAGAACTGTGATTTCTCTCAAATATTTATATGTTGATTTTCCTAAAGATTCAGTAGGGTCTGAAAATATCCAAGTTCTTATTTTTATCTTAAATCAAGTATTATAGTTTAGTTTCAAAAGTAGCATATTACCTATTTGTAAAAATGACTAAGTGAGCAACGTTTTCGAGAAATACAATGCAACCTGAAAATTGACCATGTTTTTCTTGTTTAATCCAGATCCTTTTGTTTTTAATAAATGGGTATTTAAAATCTCCCTTCAACTGTGATATTTATGATTGATTGTTGGGAAATTAAAGTAGTCTTTTATATTTTTGATTTTAACTCCACAGATAGTTAAAACTGAAATTTTAAAGTGTTCATGCCATGTTTTATTGTGTCTTTTCGGAGCATCTATGTACTTTACTTCTTTTCCCACCATTTTTATGTTAAATACGACTCTCTCAGCTTTCTAACGAGACTGAATTTTCTGAATTCCATTACTTGGTGAATTTTGTACGAATTTTTTTTATCATGAACCACCGAAACTGCAGTTTTCTGAAAAACATTACTTCAGTTTTGCTTTGATGAGTACTTTAGGTATAGCTGTGAACCTTACTGTATTTTTTTTTTATAATTTTTATATGATAGGGGAACTTCTCGTCTTTCAAACGACGCCAAATTTGTCGAATTCCATCAATTAACGAATTATGTATAAATTTTTGATTGGAGACTCTCGAATCTGAATTTTTCTGAAAATGTTTGTCCCTATACCGTTTATATGAAACTTTTCGACTCAGCTATATACCACATTTCCTTTGGTTTTCATTTTTATGTTGAAAATAGCTTTCTCCTCTCTTTATTATTTTGAACTTATACAAAATTGTTATTTTCTAAAAACACGACTCATGTACTGTTTTGGTGAGTGTTTTTGACATAGCTATGAACCTTGACGTATTTTCTTATAATTTTTGTACGATCGAGGAGCTTCTCAGCTTTTCAACGATCCATAATTAGCTAAGTTTTGTCGCCTAATGAATCTTGTGCAGATTTTTGATTGTAGACTAGCAAAACTGCAATTTTCATGAATACCTACACCAGAATCTATGTTTTAGCATTCCTTGATGCTTTGTTGTTTCAATCATTTTGTCCGTATTTCATGGGATTTACTCTCTTTATTATTTTGAGCTTTAAACACAATTTTCAAGCCCTTCACTAAAATGATTCCCATGATTCCCATGACCACAGTTTGAACTGAACCTCTATCAGTTTTGCATTGATAGTGTTCAGGAATATCATCATTACTCGCACATATGATTTCTCGGCAATAAGAAAGAATGGGTTGTGTTACTCTTTGCTTATTATGGATTGTTTTCTCTTCTTATTCTCTCTCGGTAGTCGAGGATAGGTTAGTTTCTGTTAAGTTTTGATAATATGAGAATTTTCCATTCATTTATGAATCTTGGAATGAATGCTTTTACTAAGCTTACCCCTACTTTGCATATTGTTTGGTATCCTACTTCCTGGTAAGTGATTTTCGCTCTCGTGTTAAGTTTTTGTGATTTGTAAGAACTTAATTATTAATTCCGTGAATGCTGTCAACGCTTGTATTTAATTTAGGTGAGTTTTCAATTATGGGTTTACGAGGTTCTTGAAGACTTGATTTGTGATGTTTCCCTTGTGACAACTATATTTGGGAACTGGAGTGCGAGGTGAAAGAGTGGTATCCAATTTATTTATTTATATAAAAAAATGTACGACCATTTTTAATTTCGTGGACGAAATTCCTATAAGGGAAGGAGAATGTGATACCCTGTATTTTCCGCCACCCGTTTTACATGTTTTCCGGTTCGGGTGTTAACCGTATTCAATAACATGTTTTTCGTTTAGACCAAATGGAAGTTTGGTCTTACCATATGCTTGAATTGTCCTCTGTTTATTGTTGAGATACTAGCCCAGAAAAGTTTTTGCAAACCCATATTACATGAGTAAAACTTAGAAATGTGACTAATTGAGATCCACCCACCTGGTCTTAATAAGATGGGGTGTGAATATCCATCACTTGCATATACTCTTACAAGAGAATTCTAGAACAAGAAAGTAATTTAGGATTTCATTAATGGGAGAAAAATAGGTTTTATTACTTTTGGAAAATGAAAAGATGGGAATTGAACTTAAAAACATAGGAACTATATATCAGAGATTTCTTAAGAGTTGAAGCTAGGGCATGAGAAGAATTCTAATGGGGAAGACATCTAGGTGCATGCTAATTTGAGGGAGGTTTACTACTCATCTTCTTTGGGATTTTTCTTAATTATATGATTTGTTTCTTCCAAATTAAGATGTGAATTCCCTGATTTCTTTTGTGTTTATTTTTGAATTGCTCCATTCGATTTGAACTAATGGCTTGTTTTCATGAATTATGAAATGGGGCTGTTTGGTTTTGTGAAGGAAATGCCTGATTGAAATGATTGTTTGGTTTTGTGAAATAAAAATAGGGTTTCAAATGATTGTTTTCAATGTTCCCTTTTAGAATTGAAAGTGCTTGTGAAAATGCTTATTAGAACTGCAATTATTTTATCTTGAGTTTGTAGATTTCGTTGTTAACTCAACCCTTGTACTTGTCAGTTTATAATAATGGATTGCTTGCTTATTTTATGCCTGGGAATGTCGATTTCAACTATAAAGTTTGCTGATTTTGGAAAAATGGAAATGAACTCCATATGCATAGAGGTGTTCTTGTCGAGGAATGCCTTTCTTGTCTGTGTGTTTTGATAAACAAAGTCAGTTGAGTCCCTTTTGTGAATGAACTACAATTGATGTGAATGTAAATAAGATTTATTCAGAAAAATGATTGAGTTCATGTCTTCCGTTAGTTGGAACGTAGTTCCATCTTGCGCCGGGTAATGATCCCCGATATAGAGAAATGGGTAATGATCCCCATGGGAACGTAGCTTCCCGACCATCGATGACGGCTGTCCGTGCCGAGAAATGATAGATGGGTGTACGAACCAAGGTTTTCGTTCCGTGGACTCAATGTATCGAAATATAAGTGACTTGATTTGTCAAAAACTTCATTGGTTTTGTGAACTTATTGTTGAATGTACCGTTTGTGATTTGAAGTTCTATCGTCGCTTATTTATATTTAATCCATATATTTTCTTGTGCTTCCTGAGATTTTTCGTATCTCTTTGAGGATGGGAACATAACCTATTGATCCGTCATCTCACCCCAATTGAATACTTTGCATATTTTATCGAAGGGCGAAGCAAGTAGAAGTTTCATAGTTTAAAGAGTGCATTATCCTTGGCTTGTTTCCTATGTATTTGCTTGGATGTTTCACCTGAGATAGATGTTGGAGGCTTGAGCATATTTTTATCTTCTTAGAAGTTCCTTTACTGACATTTAAAAGTACTTAAGTATGGATGTTTTTCATTTGAGAATTAGATTGAAATATATGTTGAAAACGTTTTGTTTTAATGTCAGTTTCTGCAGTCTTTTTCCCTTGATAACTGGAACCAATTGGAAAAGGATTAGACCATAGTTTCTTTTGTAAAATGTCTATATATATCTTATCTAAAATGGGTTTAAAGGGTTTGGTGTTTCGATTCTTCGTTTAGGAGATGTGGCCCTTGAGGTAGATTACAGTAATTCTGAAATATGTAGGTAGGCAGTTCTGCGACCTACTTTGCCTACACTGTTGACTGGCCAAATGAACTCTGAATCTGGATTTTTAAAATGCACTTGAAATCTGGTTCTTTCTACTTTCTAAATTTGGGTCAAGATCATAATTTCGACTTCTAACGAAGTCTGTGGAGCCTCGACAACTCAGGTGGTCAGAAACGCTATTTCTGCGACATTTTCTCTTTCTTTTTGCTGTGTACTTTTTGGCACTTATTCCAATTTGTTTTCTTTTGATCTCCCCAGATGTTAGGTTGATAAGAACTCTTTAAAAACATGCTTAATAGACTTGGTTATTGAATTTAAATCCTGAAACTTAAGTGAATGATATAGATTTAAATTTCGATACCCGCCCATAACCTCTAGAATTCAGGTTAAATCCATTATCCGAATTTTGGGGTGTTACAAGTTGGTATCAGAGCATTAGATCTTACATGGGACCTTAGACACATTTTTTTCTTATCAAAACTCTTTGATCGATTGCTTGTTAAGTTTGTTTGAATCGCTTGGCTTGATTGATAGCTTGTTAATTTTGTTTGAATCGTTTGGCTTGATTGTTGCTTTTGTGATATTAAAAGAACTCATTTGAATTGGTAGTTGTGAACCTAGGTACCTTGTTGAACTTTTGTGAGTGTTAAAGATTATTTTGTTCGTGTTGTTTTATAGAATTTCATTCTGAACCATTGTAGAATATGTTTATTGTTAACACCAGTTTTAAGTGTTAGTTTAAACCGCATTTATCGCGTTGGTGATTAAGCACTATCTTGAGATTTTATAATATAAAGAACAACGCTAGATGTTATTTTAGGAAGGGATTGGCTTTCCAAGTATCCAATAATAATGGATTGTTATAAGAAACAATTACTTTTCTTCCAAAGACGGTGTATCTTTTTGTTTGGATGCCGCAAGGAGTCCTTTTGATATCCCTAGTATTTAAGTATGGGGTTTTCTTTCCATTGAATTTCTTGTTTTGCTTGTATTAATCAAACTGATTTGATGGATTCTTCCTTGTTTGCATGATTCTTGAAATATACTACATGGGTATTTGGTAATCATCTTGGTATCATGATTTACAATTTTCCATTATGATAATCTCTATTTTCTTAGTAACCTTACTTGAATCTGCCGAGGGGGTGATTTCTGTCTGATAATGCTTGCTATGGTTAAGTGGGTTTTATGAACCTTGGAACTGTGATTGCTCTCAAACATTTATATGTTGATTTTCCTAAAGATTCAGTAGGGTCTGAAAATATCCAAGTTCTTATTTTTATCTAAAATCAAGTGTTATAGTTTAGTTTCCAAAGTAGCATATTACCTATTTGTAAAAATGACTAATTGAGCAACGTTTTCGAGAAATACAATGCAACCTGATTGACCATGTTCTTCTTGTTTAATCCAGATCCTTTTGTTTTTAATAAATGGGTATTTTAAATCTCCCTTCAACTGTGATATTTATGATTGATTGCTGGGAAATTAAAGTAGTCTTTTATATTTTTGATTTTAACTCCACAGATAGTTAAAACTGAAATTTTAAAGTGTTCATGCCATGTTTTATTGTGTCTTTTCGGACCATCTATGTAATTTACTTCTTTCCTACCATTTTTATGTTAAATAAGACTCTCTCAGCTTTTTAACGAGACTGAATTTTCTGAATTCCATTACTTAGTGAATTTTGTACGAATTTTTTATCATGAACCACCGAAACTGCAGTTTTCTGAAAAACATTACTTCAGTTTTGCTTTGATGAGTACTTTAGGTATAGCTGTGAACCTTACTGTATTTTTTTTTATATAAATTTTATATGATAGGGGAACTTCTCATCTTTCAAACGAGGCCAAATTTGTCGAATTCCATCACCTAACGAATTATGTATCAATTTTTGATTGGAGACTCTCGAATCTGATTTTTTCTAAAAATGTTTGTCCCTATACCGTTTATATGAAACTTTTAGACTCAACTATATACCAAATTTCCTTTGGTTTTAATTTTTATGTTGAAGATAGCTTTCTCATCTTTATAATGAGATCAAACTTGCGGAATTCCATCGCTTAATAAATTTTGGATGGATTTTTGATCGTAAACTACGAAATTGTTATTTTCTAAAAACACAACTCATGTACTGTTTTGGTGAGTGTTTTTGACATAGCTATGAACCTTGACGTATTTTCTTATAATTTTTGTACGATCGAGGAGCTTCTCAGCTTTTCAACGATCCATAATTAGCTAAGTTTTGTCGCCTAATGAATCTTGTGCAGATCTTTGATTGTAGACTAGCAAAACTGCAATGTTCATGAATACCTACACCAGAATCTATGTTTTAGCATTCCTTGATGCTTTGTTGTTTCAATCATTTTGTCCGTATTTCATGGGATTTACTCTCTTTATTATTTTGAGCTTTAAACACAATTTTCAAGCCCTTCACTGAAATGATTCCCATGATTCCCATGACCACAGTTTGAACTGAACCTCTATCAGTTTTGCATTGATCGTGTTCAGGAATATCATCATTACTCGCACATATGATTTCTCGGCAATCTGAAAGAATGGGTTGTGTTACTGCTTTATTATGGATTGTTTTCTCTTCTTATTCCTCTCGGCAGTCGAGGATAGGTTAGTTTCTGTTAAGTTTTGATAATATGAGAATTTTCCTTTCATTTATGAATCTTGGAATGAATGCTTTTACTAAGCTTACCCCTACTTTGCATATTGTTTGGTATCCTACTTCCTGGTAAGTGATTTTTGCTCTCGTGTTAAGTTTTTTTGATTTGTAAGAACTTAATTATTAATTCCGTGAATGCTGTCAATGCTTGTATTTAATTTAGGTGAGTTTTCAATTATGGGTTTACGAGGTTCTTGAAGACTTGATTTGTGATGTTTCCCTTGTGACAACTATATTTGGGAACCCGAGTACGAGGTGAAAGAGTGGTATCCAATTTATTTATTTATTTAAAAAAAATGTACGACCATTTTTAATTTCATGGACGAAATTCCTATAAGGGTAGGAGGATGTGATACCCTGTATTTTCCGCCACCCGTTTTACATGTTTTCCGGTTCGGGTGTTAACCGTATTCAATAACATGTTTTTCGTTTAGATCAAATAGAAGTTTGGTCTTACCATATGCTTGAATTGTCCTCTGTTTATTTTTGAGATACTAGCCCAGAAAAGTTTTTGCAAACCCATATTACATGAGTAAAACTTAGAAATGTGACTAATTGAGATCCACCCACCTGGTCTTAATAAGATGGGGTGTGAATATCCATCACTTGCATATACTCTTACAAGAGAATTCTAGAACAAGAAAGTAATTTAGGATTTCATTAATGGGAGAAAAATAGGTTTTATTACTTTTGGAAAATGAAAAGATGGGAATTGAACTTAAAAACATAGGAACTATATATCAGAGATTTCTTAAGAGTTGAAGCTAGGGCATGAGAAGAATTCTAATGGGGAAGACATATAGGTGCATGCTAATTTGAGGTAGGTTTACTACTCATCTTCTTTGGGATTTTTTTCTTAATTATATGATTTTTTTCTTCCAAATTAAGATGTGAATTCCCTGATTTCTTTTGTGTTTATTTTTTAATTGCTCCATTCGATTTGAACTAATGGCTTGTTTTCATGAATTATGAGATGGGGATGTTTGGTTTTGTGAAGGAAATGCCTAGTTGAAATGATTGTTTGGTTTTGTGAAATAAAAATAGGGTTTCAAATGATTGTTTTCAATGTTCCCTTTTAGAACTGAAAGTGCTTGTGAAAATGCTTATTAGAACTCCAATTCTTTTATCTTGAGTTTGTAGATTTCACTGTTAACTTAACCCTTGTACTTGTCAGTTTATAATAATGGATTGCTTGCTTATTTTATGCCTGGGAATGTCGATTTCAACTATAAAGTTTGCTGATTTTGGAAAAATGGAAATGAACTCCATATGCATAGAGGTGTTCTTGTCGAGGAATGCCTTTCTTGTCTGTGTGTTTTGATAAACAAAGTCAGTTGAGACCCTTTTGTGAATGAACTACACTTGATGTGAATGTAAATAAGATTTATTCAGAAAACTGATTGAGTTCATGTCTTCCGTTAGTTGGAAAGTAGTTCCATCTTGCGCCGGGTAATGATCCCCGATATAGAGAAATGGGTAATGATCCCCCATGGGAACGTAGCTTCCCGACCATCGATGGCGGCTGTCCGTGCCGAGAAACGACAAGTGGGTGTAAGAACCAAGGTTTTCGTGCCGTGGACTCAATGTATCGAAATCTAAGTGACTTGATTTGTCGAAAACTTCATTGGTTTTGTGAACTTATTGTTGAATGTACCGTTTGTGATTTGAAGTTCTATCGTCGCTTATTTATATTTAATCCTTATATTTCTTGTGCTTTCTGAGATTTTCCGTATCTCTTTGAGGATGGGAATGTAACCTATTGAGACGTCATCTCACCCCAATTGACGATTTTACAGATTTTATCGAAGGGCGAAGCAAGTAGAAGTTTCATAGTTTAAAGAGTGCATTATCCTTGGCTTGTTTCCTATGTATTTGCTTGGATGTTTCACCTGAGATAGACGTTGGAGACTTGAGCATATTTTTATCTTCTTAGAAGTTCCTTTACTGACATTTGAAAGTACTTAAGTATGGATGTTTTTCATTTGAGAATTAGATTGAAATAAATGTTGAAAACGTTTTGTTTTAAAGTAGACATTAACATTCCACTTTTGACCGCTTGCAAGATCCCTATGGAGCTAGTTGATAAATATCAGTGGAAGCCTCAAAAGAATGACATTTATATGGTATTTCGATATTTAGCTAAGAATTGAAGGAAAAAATGGAATTAAAGAAGGATAAGGTGATAAATGAAGGTAATGATGGTAATGTCCACGTTGCAGTTGTCACTTGAAAATACGAGGGTACCGAGTGCAGCACCAATTCTTTTGCAATATCCTATATTTTAAAACCCTTGTATATACTTATCGAAATTTATATGACTCAAGATTATCTTGACAAGGCTATCTTGGATATAATATATCAATACAGTAAAGGAATATATTACGAGATCGATGCAATATATTTGATTAACATACGTGTGTAGCTCAATTGTAATACAAAAATCATAATGCAGAATAAGTAAAAACACAAACACGCATGATTTTGTCAATGAGAAAACTACCTGGTAGAAAAACCTTGGGACCTAGTTCAGTTTTGAATACTTTCAGGATTAAATCGCTACACAAATTAACTACCAACAACTTTGTTTAGTTGAGACCGAATAAATTAATCCTAGTTACCCAGTTTTCTTAGCATCCATGTGCCTTCAACTAATCCGATCAATGCACATGAATTGCCTAACATAATCCACTGCCACTTGTTGCGTTAATTACCCCAATAAAGGCTTTTGCAACTCAATTCCTTTGGAACGTATTACAAATAACAAGGAATTAAACCATTTTCTAACCACTCAAATTCGATCACAAATATTAGAGATATTATATGATAAATTTTGAATCATGGATCTTCCATTTAGATTTTAGAATACCAAGATAACAAGATATACCATATCTGAAACTCCTAAACAAGATCAACCACGATGTCTATTATTATCTAAAAAAGTCAATCATGATTCTATAAGTTATATTTTCAAACAATTTTGTTTGTAGATCTCTACAAGCTCTATGACTATCAAATATGAATAGCTTGTCTGTACCAGAAAATCAAGTCACTCGGATAATTACGTCAAGATCAGAAAAACAAAAGAACTTCAATTCTTCAATCTTATTAATCTCCAATAGTAACAACATCCACTTGATTACACTAACGTGTTTTTTTGCACAGAATGGAATCTGTTAACATTGGAAAATCGATAATTTTATCTCAACATATCTATAATCACTTAGATCTGCATTAGTCAATCTTCAAAGTCTTGAGTGACCTTATATCTGAATAGGAAGACCATAAGATAAACAAGAGCTTATCTAGAAGATAACTATACGAGTTAGTTGGCCATCCATAACCGAGAAGAGATTAGTCGTATGGAGCTTTGGTGATATGGTTATCACTTCAGATATTGGAGTACTGAGAGAAAACATGGTTTGGTTGAAATATAAAAGGTATGGAAGATGTATGATAAAAAAGAATAAAGAAGAAAGAGATGTAACAACTACAACACCTCTAATAATCCATTGTGCTAATTTAAATTGAACTCTGCTCCCAAATTTTGATGTGAAAAACTCAAAACCTCGCCAGTTGAACTCTCCAAACTCACTCTCTGAGTTTTCAGTGACTTAAACATATGACAAAGCCTAGTGGAAGATCATGCATACTTATTGAAAGTCATAGCTATATTTGAAAGAAAATTAATGCTTGATAGTAGCTTTCATCTACTATCAAGTAGGTAACGCGACTAGTGTCCAAAGTAAAATTGTAACATTGATGATGTAAATTCTAAAATAACAAGTATGCAATACACATGGTGTATATGATCATCTCCACCAAATTAGTTATTTTCGCAGGTAGTAATTGTTGTTTAGGTGTGTAATTTCTTAAATCATCAAAATACAAAAAGATGGAATTGGGTTTAAAAGCATACATCACTATTACAAGAGGATATCCTAAATTGGTGCGGATATATCTCATTATATAATATCTCTGAATGAATCAAGATACCCCACGAGTAACCTGAAATATTTAAGAAAAAGTATCCAACTTCATAATAAGTTTCCAAAAACAAATATTGAAAGATAGTGTGATATCTTTTAAAAGATTGACATGTGAATCTTCTCAACCCTATTTAATAGTGTTGGTGTAAGTTGGTTCACAAACGCATCGAACACTCTGATTTTGGACCATATTAAAAAATTCCTGGATAAAAAGGTTAATCCCTTTGAATATACATTTTTGTTACGAATTTGAAACAATACAAGTTACTAAAACAAGATAGAGACGACTGGAGAGCACTGATACTAAACAAAGCAAAATATAAAAACATAGAAAGAATTCAAAGTTAACAAGAGCACCTAATAAAATGCAACAAGAACATGCATGTATCTTGCAACTATTAGGCTGTAGGATCAGATTCTCGCAACAATTGTGTCTCAGCGAAATCATCAATGGAATTGCACAATAGCGTCGCAGAACAGTTTCCGAAAACAACGTCAGCAAATATCATGGGAAAGATGTGATAGTCTTGCGAAAATTAGAGAGCTTGTGAAGTTAACATTTATAAGGTTGCGAGAATATCACAAACCATATCCGAAAATAAAGGACAGATTAGCTATCATCCACTATGTATTTTTTTATATAAATAGTCATTCGAGTTGTAAAGGAGAGAGAGATCTTTTTTGGGTGAGAGATAAGTAAATAGGAGAGAGAAAGTTGAGAGCAGAGATCATTCTTGATTTCTTTATTTTCTTGTAAGAACATTCAAATTAATCAATAAAATTAAGAGTGTAAACCTAAAAATGAGTTGATAAATAAAAATCATATGAGGGGTGTATTGTAGGATTTCCTGCAACTACATAATGGCGCTAGAAACAGGGACAGGGATTGAAGATTATTCTAGAAAAATAAAGATTGATATTGAGATTTGTGAAAATTTAAAGTGTTGATTAAGAATTTTTCATAATTTCTTGAAACTGTTAGCATTGAAGAAATGGCTAGAAGAAGAAATACATCCGAACAACCGACTACTATTAGAAGAAGCAAAAGAATTGCTGGAAGAGAAAGAAGTGAAATGGGAGAATCTACTAGAATGAGAAATAA
The DNA here is from genome assembly GCF_003573695.1 of Papaver somniferum. Taxonomy (NCBI): domain Eukaryota; kingdom Viridiplantae; phylum Streptophyta; class Magnoliopsida; order Ranunculales; family Papaveraceae; genus Papaver; species Papaver somniferum. The sequence continues at coordinate 152,925,003 of NC_039359.1, forward strand.
TAGAGAAAATATAATTCAATCGCCAATTCAACAAACACTAGTTCAAGAGAGGAATACAGATTATGACAGAGTGAGCGTACACACTTGGCGATCAAATTCAGCAGAAGAAATAGAAGAAGAGCAACAAAATAGAAATTACAGATAGAGAGGAAGAGAGAAATCAAGAAGCAGATGAAGGAATAATTCATGGGATGGAAATTGGAGCGTTAGAAACATTGAGACGAAGAATACATGAAGAAAGAAGAGCTGAGGCAGAAGAACGTGCAAATTTAACAAGGCAAAATCACGAATTAAGGATGGAGAATATCAGATTGCAGAATAGAAGATCGAGAAGTATTACAAAATCATATTCCAGATCAACTAGAAGAGAAATGAGGCAAAATTCACCACAATCAATGTTGGAAACAATATTCAAGAAGAAATGTCAAATCCTAATGAAGAATATCGCGAAAATAGAGAAAGAATTGATGATCGTTACATTCCACAAAATGAAACTTTTGATGATAGGAAAATTGGAGGAAATCAAGAGAAGGGCAAATTCAGAGACAAAATAACCAAGATGGCGAAGGAAATCAAGAGGAGGAAGAAGAATTTTACATGTGAGAGAAAATCAAAGAAATCAACAGACAATTGAAGAAGAAATTGAAAGACATAATGCTGAACAAGCACGTTTAATCTGCGAACGTGAAAGTTGAGAGCGGAAATGGAAGAGCAAGAGCTTCAGGAGACAATTCGCCAGAACAATCATGACAATCGAGAAAGAAGGCGTATACAAAACGGAATAATGATAATCTCAATGAGGAGTATGATAGAGTGAAGAGAATGGCTGAAAGACAGCGAATTGAGTTGATAAGAAATGAACAAAATTATGGAGGGGAAAATGAACGACATCATCATTTGCGATAGGGATGAGGAAGAGAATCGCAGAAGAAGACGAGATGAGGATAATGAAGAAGAGATACAAAATTTCGCAAGAGAAGAAGACGTGAACGCAGAAGAAGAGAAGCAAAATTAAAGAGACCAATGGGTCAAGATTCAGGTGTAAAAACAAATCTTGAAAGAATTAGAAGAAATGAGAGGAATGCTAAATAACAGAGGAGAAGTAGGTAGAAGACAATTGGATGAAGCAATAGAAGAAGCTGCGAAAACTCCATTTACAAGGGAAGTACAATTAGGAGGAATACCACCGAAATGCAATTTGCCCGCATTAACCAGCATTTTCGATGGAACAACTTGTGCAATTCAACACATTAAAGCTTATGTGAGGTGCATGTTACAATGGGAAAATCATGATGCGGTATTGTGCAAATATTTCGCATCCAGCTTAACAGGAGAAGCGTTAAAATGGTTTGAAGGTTACCAAAGAATACAATAACCTCCTTCAATCATTTGCAGACCACATTCTTGGGAGCATATATAAGTAATAATTCCTCACGACCTGGTATAGAAGATGTGTTTGGATTAAAACAAAGGATTGGCGAAAGTTTGAAACACTTGACTAAAAGATGGAGAACTATGTGTAGCGAAATGGCTGGCCGTGTAGATGAGAGATATCTCATATTATCATTTATCAATGCTATGTTTGCAACAAACCTGTTGTATGTCCAAATTTTCAGAGTCAAGAATACGATTACAATGACTGAATTGCGAGAACTTCAAGAAGAATACATTGCTTTGAGGAGGAAAGACAAAATGAAATGGAATCATATCCAGTTGCGAACACCAGCTCACAACAGCGAATGCAAGCTTATTACCCAAGCTAATAAAACAGTGGCGAATACTTCGCAAGTACAACAAGAAAAGGTGACAGGTAACAATCAGCAGAAGTTGGTAGCTATGGGAAGTCGAGATCAAGAAGAGTATGAAAGAGAAAGAAATTTCTACAGTCGTGGAGGAAATAACAAGATTCAAAGACTCGATCAACCGCAAGAAACTTATGGAGGTCAAAGACCAAACTTTAATAGAGGACAAGGAGGTCACAAGGTAGTATGGGAAGAAATCAAGATGCCACCTCTAAATGCAAGTGTGGAGAAGATATGGGAAGCTATAATCTTGATGGAAATATACCAACACCGTGGAACATGGGAACGGAACCACCTCCAAATCACAGAAGTCATGAATTTTGTTCTTATCATCATTTTCATGGACATACCACAAACGATTGCAGAAATATAAAGAGATTATTTTGAGAATGATAGATCAAGGAAAACTAAACGACTTTCTGGTAGGGCATCCACAATCTCAACCATTACCACCACCACCAGAACATCACAAAGTGAATACGATGAAAAAGAAAGAAACATTCTTCATAGAAGTTGGTGCAAAAGCAAAAAATCTATTCTGTCACTCTATCGTACATTCATATAAGACAATTGAAGATTTTCATGATAATGTTTTAAGTAGAGTGTTCGCAAGAGATAATAATGGAAAAGAAATTATGAATATTGCGAAAATTCGCAACTAGAGGAATGGCAGAAACAGATCATTTCTTTTACCGCAGAAGAATTCCCGAAGGAGAAGAGTGCATGACAATCCATTGGTAATAAAATTAGAATTAATCCAAAACCAAAAGAAGATGAGGATGATGAAGCTGAAGATTCATGGGCAATCAATAGAATCTAGTCGATACTGGAAGCTCTGTGAACATCTTATTTTATCATACTTATAAAACCATGGGTGGAAGAGATGATGATCTTATACCATCAACATATAAGATATATGGTTTTAATGGTACTGAACAAGCCTAAAGGGGAGGTTACTATGCAAATTCCATTGAAGGGAATATCTTCTGAAATCTCATTCTGTGTGTTGATGTAGAATCACCCTACAATGCATTAATTGGTCGACCTTGGCTACATGGGATTCTAGGTGTAGCTTCAACTTTCCATCAATGCATCAAATTCCCTCACCCCAATGGTGTAGGAATCATAAAGGGAGATTGGGTTGAAGGAAAGAAATGTTACGAAACTGAGATAGAATCTTGCGAAGGAAGAGCAAACAAGAAGGAAAACTGGCGACAAATCAAGGATGTACAAAGAAGTGAGAAGTTGATGGTGGATACAATCGAAAAGAAAGGAGAAGAGATGTTACAAAATCAATGCTAGCTCAGGTAAAAAGGATGAACATACCATTACCAAGGAAGCAGTAGCAGAAAATCATAAAGAAGCAGAGGAGGGAAAAGTAATAAAAACAAGAAATGTATGAATGATTAAGTTGTTGCGATAATCTCGCAATAAGTAAAATTCTCAAAAATACATTTGATTGAACAACAAAATTGAGATTGCGAAATTCAGATACAATATTATGAATTGCGAGACTCTCGCAGAGATAATGAATTTTACAGAAAATAATCAAAAGAATGACAAAAGAGAAAGAGGCGAACCTTTATGGCGTACACCCTAGTTCGCGAATAAAATTTCGCAAGAGGCAAATGTAAGACCTAAAGTACGTCATATTAGGGGGTACCTGTTACATGACTCAGGGAAAGGCTACACCGCCACCGGAACCTGAGTCATGGAGATTTGGGGTCAATAAAGCCCATCCGGGAGAGGCACCTTGGATTCTCAACTTAAGCATATGACTTAGGTTGGGCGACTAAGGTAATAAGGACTCTCCCAAGGAGTGCAATCTGATCAAGGCGCCGAGGTACACGGTTGAGTCAAGAGTGCCGAGGGCGTTTGAAGCGTCCTTGCCATTCTTGACAAGTCTTGGCTTATACTGCACTCGGCCGAAGAAAACCCCACTTAGGGTGCAGTCTCGTAACCATAAGCCCTATAGGTAAAAGGGATAAGAGGCTGCGAAAACAACTGGTTGTTGTTAAGACTGGATGGGAGGAGCTAACCTTGTATGGTAGAAGTACGCCTCCTTGAAGGGGCAACCAGGGGGAAGATAAGGGCGGCACCCTCCATTAGGGAGCTGATAAGTGTCTTAAGACGCAAATGTCATGAGGCTTTTATTCGCAAGGATATTAAGGCTTGTCATATTTGTGCAACATCCTGAAGAGGCAATAATACAAAAGAAAAGATAAGATGAGATCAATGGGTTTTCGCATGAAAGTGCGAAGACGTCCTGCGATTTCATCGCAAGACGGCAATGTCATGGGGCTTTATTTTCGCAAGAATATTTAGGCCTGTCATATTGTCGCAATATTCCTGAAGAGGCCATAATACAAAGAAAAAGTTAAGGCAAGATCAATGGGTTTTGCATGAAAGTGCAAGGACGTCCTGCGATTTTGTCGCAATGACAAGAGGTGGCATAATAAGACCTTTAATTAGGAAGGCAAAATAAGACCACACAGGAATGAGATTTTGAAAAAAAAAAATTCACTTCGCAAATTGCGAAATTATACAATAAGAAAAAGTTTATGAAATCTCTCATTTGGATTCAAATAACAGAGGCAAGTATGGGAATGTATGAAATTAGAAAATGTTATTTGTCTCCATATGAGAGATTTACTCAAAAATTCAAGAATTAATGATTATATTGATTAACTGTATTGCAAAGAAGAATTGTTTTAATTTACGCAGGTCAAAATGAAAGAAACACAAATATACAGAAAGAAGAAATAAATATACAAGTACAAAGAATCAAAGAAGAAATAAAGACTATTTCTTGGTTAATCCTTCATTATCTTCATCAGACTTATTTCCTTCTTCATCTGCGTCAGAATCTCATCACCATCAGAACTTCCATCACTATCAGATTCTTCATCGTCAGCTTCACTATCAGAGATAATCAAACTGGGAGTATTCTGTGGGATTTCTTCTAAAAGACAAGGTAATCAGAATGTGGGATATTATGATCATCACAAACCATCTGGATGGTTTGATTGCGAAAATGCATAGCATCATTCTTAAAATTTCAATGGTGATTTGATTTGATTCTTCAATCTAGAATACTTGTCGTTGCGAGAAGAAAGATTCTTTGCGAGTTCCTCCTTTTCAGCTTCAAGTTCTTCAATCTTTTCACGATATTATTTTCAGAATCTGCGAACAAAAGACAACCAATTATTAACTTGATGAAAATCATAAGAAGCAAAAGATTAGTAAAGAAGAGCAATTAGCAACCTTCTCTGTCAGAAATCATGTCTCTAATCAAGGCTGTATGTTCAACTTGGAGACTAACATTTACGCCTAAATCTTTTCTAGCATCATCTAAAATTTTCGCAGCCCAGACAAATTCATCCTCACTACTTATGAGAAGACGAGAACGAATTTGATTTTCCCTTTCGCAGAGTTCAATATTCTTGCGGTTAGCTTCATCTCGCTCAAGTTGAACTTCAAGGAGAGCCTCTTGGAATTTCGCCAAGCCTTGGCACCTTGATCAGAGATACGATCTTATCATCTATGAGACCGCTAATCTTGGTTCTAACTCATTGGTTTTCTCTTTGGAATCAATAAGGAGACGCTTAAATCTGTTGGCTAAGCCTAAACTGGATCTATGATCAATTTCTAAGAGGCGAAATTTGATCTAAGTTCATTTAGAGAAAGAGATGAAATTCTATCATTGAAAAGCTATTTAAGGAATTGTTAAGACGTTCAAGAAGGGTATCATTATCCAAGGCATTAGGAAATGAACGAAGAAGGGTAGCTTCATCAGAAAGACCATAAATGTCTGCAAAAAGGATCATTTAAATAAGATAAAACAAAGATGAATGAATAAAGAGAAAAGAGAAAAGTATATACCGTAAAGCTGATTATTAGCTTGTTGAAGACTAGAAATTTTGTTCTTATAGAGGAAGAATCAATTTCTAATTGTCTATTTTCTCGCGAAGACCTTTAACTTCACTTCCAATTCTTCATTCTTTTGCGAAATTGAAGATTCTTCTTTTCAAGATTTTCGCGTCTTCTCTCTAGATCTGAGGCAACGCAAAAGAAGCTTTTCCAGCCTGCGAAAAGAAATAAAAAATATTAATATAGAAAGAGATTTTGAGTTATAACAATGAAGTAAAAAGATAAAAGTATACCAACTATTGAGAGAATGCAAGAAGTCGGGAGTCACTGATCTAGAAACTCCGCGAAGAGAGCTATCACCATCTAATAAAGGGACATCACAGAGGGTAGCAAGATCTTTGTAGGTATTTGCAAACTGGCTATCTCCCATTCCTTGTAGAGAATCAGAAAAGAGGCCAGAAATCTTAGCCATAGAAGATTCATGAGGAGATTTTTCAGTTCCAGCGAGATCATCATTATCCTCATCATCCTTGTCACTTTCAGAATTCTCGTTAGGAAGAACATTTGAAGGAGAAGAAGAACACACTTTTCTTTTCTTTGGAGGAGGACCAGTTGATTTTTCTCTGCGAAGAGCACCTTTACCTTTATCGCCAATCTTCGCAACATCAGCAGATTCTTCTACTTCAGCAATAATCTTCGCATACAGATAGAAATAAGAAATGGGAGCATGGGAATGACAGTACTATTTAAAGTCATAAGAGAAAATTTCTTACCTCATCTGTATATGAGCGAAGATCCAACATAGTACTAGATTTCCCAGTCCTGTTATAACTATCTTTTAGTTTTTGGATCTGCGGAATATCGCAAGATTTAGCGAACATAATAGTAAAAATCAATAAAGAAGTATAAAATGAGTTAAAGGGGAGAAGTATACCTCCTTCTCCTTTTCGGGCCAGGAGAAAACCCAAGGTTGATATGCTGCGAGATTCGCAGGAAGAACGTTTGATCCAGCAATGTAAGGACCCTTTAGCATTAAAGGAAACACGCACCATTTGTCATCTTTGGATTGGCGAGGAGTTGTGTTTTTACCAGAATCCAGTCAATATCTTGCATAAGAATTTTATATTCATCAATGTTATCTTTTCTTCTTAATCGAATACCCCAGCGAGTATTCTCTTTCTTCATGGAGATAAGTTCGTAATTTTCAAAGAAATTCGCCACTGTATACTTCTCAGCAACTATTTCTAGGTTTGCGAATTTTGGATCCCTAAGTTCACTGGAGTAAAGAGATCCTCTACCAGCACCACGATTAGCGAATTCTAGCATTAGACGGATACAATCCCCACTTAATTGGAAAATGGCTCGCAAAAATCCCGGATGAGCGAGAATTTCATAAAATAAAGGGATTTCTGGGTTATAAAGAGGAAGAGGGAGACCTGAGAGAATTTTACCTAGCGAAATTATGACTGATTGATCATCACAATTTTGATTGGAGAAAAGCTTGACAGAAAGAATTGATTTGGCATTCACATCAGGAATGGGGGAGAGTGTAAGACCTTTATTAGCAAGATCTTTTTAGACATCTTGAAGATTCTTCTCATATCTATGACCACTTGGAGCCATGATTGAATAAAGGGTATGGGAATGTATGGAAAGTAAAAGAATTGAAGGAAGAAAAAATTACAACAACAGAATTTGCAGAAGAATGACAAAGTTGCAGAGATGAGAGAATAAAAATAGAAGAGAAAATAAAATGAAAAATGGAAAGAGGGAGGGAGAAGAGTATATAAAGAAAATTTACTTCTCGAAGAAATAAACATCATTAAAATGAAGAGACGTGAGCGGTTGAAAAGTAGCGGTTACAGAAGACACGTGTCAAGAAATAAGTGGACGAGAGAGAGTACGTGTGATAAATGTGGAATATGAAAAGATAAGGAATTGCGACATTTCTCAAATCATTCTCTACTTTGCAGAGAATATTTGAGAAGAGGCAAGATAGGATCAGATTCTCGTAAAAATTGTGTCTCAGCGAAATCATCAATGGAATTGCACAATAGCGTCACAGAACAGTTTCAGAAAAAAACGTCAGCAAATATCATGGGAAAGATGTGATAGTCTTGTGAAAATTAGAGATCTTGTGAAGTTAAATTTATAAGGTTGCGAGAATATCGCAAACCATATCCGAAAATAAAGGACAGATTAACTGTCATCCACTATGTATTTTTTTATATAAATAGTCATTCGAGTTGTAAAGGAGAGAGAGATCTTTTTTGGGTGAGAGATAAGTAAATAGGAGAGAGAAAGTTGAGAGCAGAGATCATTCTTGATTTCTTTATTTTCCTTGTAAGAATATTCTGAAATTAATCAATAAAATTAAGAGCGTAAACATAAAAATAGGCTGATTAATGATAAAATCATACGAGGGGTGTATTGTAGGATTTCCTGCAACTACACAGGCAGCTGAATGACAAAAACTATGGGCCCAGACGTAGATGATGGTATAAATGTTAGAGCATAGCTCGGTCAACGTCGCATGCGTTGCTATATCAAGCATGTTTGTCAATGTTAGTGCCCAAAACTATGAGTCTTGATTTCTAGTCTATTATAGCTAAGTCTCGGACTAGGATAGAAAAGTGTAGTTGAGCTCAAGGACTTCATGGCGATTCATCGTACAACGACGAAGATCTACTCAAGGAACGGTGGAACTTCATCAACAAAAATGTATGTGGACACTTGAACTTATCTATCACTCAAAAGTCTATCTATTCTATCTCCTACTTCTTATGAGACAAAACGTCGTATGCTATATAGACTGGATCATACACATTTGACATTTCGAGCTGAGTATTCACTACTTATAATTTTCTCGAAATCGTGTGTTGGTAAAGCGTTTCGCTTTGATCAATTTTATCTTCACCTAGTGACGAAAGTCATGAAAAGTTTCAATTACTTTGAGAATTGCTCTGACGTGAAACGGTCTGTGAATAACGGCTATATAACGTCCTCTGAGAATATTCAATGATTGGAATGAGAGGTTACATTACATAACCATGTATTCCTTAATCCGAAGTTTTCGAACTTTTTTGATTGAGAGAAACCGGAGGAATTGGATTTGCCAAGTCCGCGAACCCAGTTTGCAAACTCATTCCGCGAACTAACGGAAGTTCTTGTACCGAGAATTTCTGCTGAGATTCCAAATTCGTTCGTGAAGTTCAAGTCAGCAAACCTAGTCCACGAACTGGCGGAAGTCTCTTTGCCGAGATTTTCTGCTGAGTTTGGAAAACTCTGCCGGTTGCCTTAAGTCCGCGAACTTGTTTGTGAGCTTAAGTGGTTATGATCTAAAGATGTGCTCTGAACATGAAACTTAAATTACTAAGGAATGCTTTATGCAAACCGTGGATATAAAGTTCATGAGCCGATTCAATTGAATCGAATCATCTTTGTTTCAATTGTGTCTTGTGTAGTTACATAAGATCTCATAGAAATTGAACAACTCTCTAACTAGTTCATTTGAGTCAATTGAACTAGTTATGGTGAAGAAGAACTAGGTTAATATGAATTGCTCATATGGTTAACCTTTTTGGGTTACTATGTTGAACCAACATACACGTACACGTTTGGGCACAATTTTCACAAACCCAGTAAATGTCTACCCAAGTGTGTGTGACAAGCTAAGTTTTCGATCTAACAGTTGAGAAATATTAACTTGAATCTAAATCAGGTTTTCATCTAACGGTGAATATGGATTGCTTTGTAACTAAGGCAAAACCCTGATTTGAAGGCCATATAAAGGAGACATCTAGCATTGTGCAAAGCTAATCCCCACACGTCTGTGTGATACTAGTGCGCTCGCTAGAGTCAATTCTCCTTTAACCTTTGGTTTTCTTCTCTAAATCCAGGTTAACGACTTAAAGACTTCATTGGGATTGTGAAGCCAGACCGATACTACTTTTATCATAGTTGTGTGATCTGATCTTGCATCTTCTATCGTACGAGTACAATCTATTGATTGGCTTGATATCGTGAGAGTTCTCCGATATGCAAGATAAAGAAGTCACAAACATCTTCGTCTCACTGTTTTTGATTCCTCGGCAAACCGCTTGTGTAGTCAAGAAGGATTGTCGAGAGGTGAGTGATTAATCTAGGATTTTCTTTGGGAATATAAGACCGGATTATCAATTGGTTCCTGTTCACCTTGATTATATATCTTAAGACGGAACAAAAATCTAGGGTTTTTCTGTGGGAGACAGATTTATCCTTTGATAGACTTTTCTGTGTGAGACAGATTTGTTTATTATCAAGTCTGCGATTTTGGGTTGCAGCAACTCTTAGTTGTGGGTGAGATCATCTAAGGGAATCAAGTGCGCAGTATCCTGCTGGGATCAGAGGCGTAGGAGTACAACTGTACATTGAATCGGTGGGAGACTGATTGGGGTTCAACTATAGTCCAGTCCGAAGTTAGCTTGTAGTAGGCTATTGTCTGTAGCGGCTTAATACAGTGTTTATTCAATCTGGACTAGGTCCCGGGGTTTTTCTGCATTTGCGGTTTCCTCCTTCACAAAACTTCTGGTGTCTGTGTTATTTATTTTCCGCATTATATTTTATATAATTGAAATAATACAGGTTGTGCGTTGAAATCATCAATTGGATATCCAACATTTGGTTGTTGATTGATATTGATTGATCCTTGGGTATTGGTCTTTGGTACCGTCCAAGTTATTCCTTGTGTTTGATTAAAGACTCGCTATTGTTTTTAGCTTGAGGAAAAATCAAATCAAGAGAGAGATATTAACTCGTTGAGATACTTTAATCTAGATTGAGTCTGACTGTCTAGTTGATTCTCTAGCAAAGTATTTCGGAGTTAGTCCATACAGATTGCTAAGCGAAATATTGGGTGGTGTTGTTAGACCCCCACCTTTTCAATTGGTATCAGAGCAGGCAAACACATTAAAGACCTCAAAAGTATGTGTTTGTAGCGATCTGACTATATGGACTATAAATTCTCAATAGACGCTTCACCAGGTTTAAAAAACAACCGCAAGAAAAGGTCTGACAAACTGGTGTCTCTTCAAAAAGGGTTGGATGAACAAATCCGGATCAACTATGGTCTTGTTGCAGAAATTGTAATTCTTAAGGATTTGATATCTGGAAATACTCCCTTTGAGAATTTGAAAAATCTCAGTTGTTCCTCTTTCAAGAAAATTCATAAATCAGATAGTAATCAACGACAGAATGTTGGGAAAGCTGATATGACAAGGATCAAGTCAGACAATCTTCAAAGCATAGGCTCATGTTGTGATCCATCCGATTATATACATCAAACTTGTATGTCCTTTCAAAAGAGTCTTAACGTTACAAGTAATCTTTGTAAGAAAGCTAAACAACTGTATTATTCTCTAAAAGTTCATACAACACTACCAAGAAACTCTAAATTGAGAAGTACTAGTAGTATGGGTGCCTTTGCTTTAAGATCCACATCTCCCTTTCAATGATTTCTTGATAGTGGATGAAGTCGACATATGAGTTTCATCTGTTGACTATGAAGGAGGTCCTGTAACATTCGGAGATGGAAGTTGTTGCTACATTAGCAAAAAGGGAACGATCAAGCTACTCGGTGTTCCAGAAATCCATGATGTGGTATACGTTAAAGGTATGACTTCTAATCTTCTTTCTATTAGTCAAATTTGCGACAAGGGCCATCGAGTTGTATTCAATGCGAATGGATGTGACATTGTTGACAAATCTTAGAAAGTGATTTTTCAAGGAACTCGTGGTAAAAACAACTGTTATCTTCTTGATACTCAGTTTAACAACTGTTGCAATTTGACTAAGGTGGAATCTACACATCTTTGGCATGAACGTTTTGGTCACATCAATTATTGCCTTCTAACTAAGATCATTAACAAAGAACTTGTTAGAGGCATTCCCAAAATCAATGCAAAGATTGAAGGTGTATGTGGTGCATGTCAAAAGGGTAAGCAAACGAAAGTTCACAACAAATCATATCGAGATATTCTCACTAAAGCTCCACTTGATTTAATTCATATGGACCTCTTCGGACCAATTCAACAACCCACTGTTTCCGGTAAGAAGTATGCTTTAGTTATGGTAGATGATTACACCAGATTTACTTGGGTTGCATTCATATCCCATAATAATGAAACCCTCAGTGAATTCAAGATTATTGTTAAAAGGATCCAGAACGAACAAGGTCGCAAACTAAAGAAAATTAGAACGATCGTGGCACTGAATTCAAAGACACCAAGGTATTTGAGTTTTGTGACGAACTGGGGATCATTCAACAATACTCACCGCCAATTACTCCTCAAGCTAATGGAGTTGCTGAGATAAAGAATAGGAACATCCAGGAAATGGCCAGGGTAATGCTCCACAACAAAAACTTACCTTTAAGATTTTGGGGAGAAGCTGTATTTACAGCATGTTACTTGATCAACCGTGTGTATATACAGTCTAAAACCCTTAACACTCCTTATGAGTTATGGTATGGAAGGAAACCCAACCTAAACTATCTCAGGGTGTTTGGAAGTAAGGGTTATATTCTGAAAGATAGAGAACGAAAAGGGAAATTCGACACCAAAATTGACGAAGGTATCTTTCTTGGCTATGCTTCTGATAGTCGTGGTTTCTGAGTTTTTAATCTCAGAACACAAGTCATGATGGAATCTGCTAATGTTATCATCGACGACATTAGTAATTTTCGTCAAGATGGTTCTCCTACTGAGTTGCCTCCAACTGAGACAATTGAGAAAGTCAAAGAAATTCCAGAATCAGATGAAGTTATCCCAACTGTTACTGATCCTGACATTTCCAGTGACGAGGAGAAGAGCACTGATCAAACCATTCCTAATGAACAAGAACGTGTCCCTCCACGACATCTTTGGGTTCAAAGGAATCATGACCCCAACAATATCATTGGGGGAAGGGATTTTACAGACAAAACAAGGGGTCAACTTCAAAATATATGCAATTTTGGTTGTTATCTTTCGCACGTGGAACCAAGGAATATTAATGAAGCTCTGAAAGATCCATTTTGGGTAAATGCTATACATGAAGAGTTAAATCAATTTGAAAGACAAGATGTCTGGGAACGTGTACCTTGTCCTCCAAATGTCAATATTGTTGGTACCAAATGGATATTCAAAAACAAGTCTGATGAATTTGGCACAATTGTCAGAAATAAACCTAGACTTGTCGCTCAAGGATATTCACAGATTGAAGGAATCGATTTTGACGAAACCTTTGCACCTGTGGCACGTCTTGAGTCCATTCGACTTTTATTGGCCCATGCCTGCTTTCTCAAAATTAAGTTGTTTCAGACATAAAATCAGCGTTCCTGAATGGAATTTTAAAAGAGGAAGTCTATGTCGCTCAACCTAAGGGGTTCAAAAACCCTGATTTCCCAGATCATGTGCTAAAGCTCAAAAAGGCGTTATATGGATTGAAGCAAGCACTAAGAGCCTGGTTTGAGAAACTTACTACCTCTCTTATTAGAAAAGGTTTTTCAAGAGGAGGAGCTGATAAAACATTGTTTACCAAATGGAAAGATGTGGTCATTGCTCAAATCTATGTAGATGATATCATCTATGGATCAACTTCTGAAAAATTCGCAAAATATTTCCAAGTCTCTCTTGCTAAAGAATTTTAAATGAGAAATGTTGGTGAATTGAAATTCTTCTTAGGATTACAGATTCAACAACATAAGGAGGGTACTTACTTATCCCAAGAGAAGTACACACGTAATCTTGTGTCAAGATTTGGTCTGGATAAGTCGTCTCCTAAGTTGACTCCTATGCCTACTACTGGTAAATTGCACAGGGATGAGAAAGGAGCAAAAGTTGATCAAAAATTATATCGATCCATTATAGGTAGCCTTTTGTATCTTACAGCTACTATACCTGTCATTTCTTTCAGTTTTGGTTGTTGTGTCAGGTTTCAGGCGGATACAAAAGAATCTTATCTTGCAGATGCAAAGAGAATCATACGATATATAAATCACACTGTTGGGTATGGTCTCTCGTACACTTTTGATACTAATGCTGACCTTTCTGCTTATTCTGATGCTGATTGGGCAGGATGTGTAGAAGACAAAAAAAAATACATCAGGGGGCTTCTACTATGTAGGTCTCAATATTGTATCATGGCATAGCAAGAAGAAAAACTCTCAATCCCTACCACATGTGAAGAAGAATATATTGCTTCCGGATCATGTTGTACTCAACTCCTATGGATAAAACAGATGCTTGCTAATTATGGAATTGATACTGGAATAATGAAGATCTTTTGTGATAACTCCAGTGCGATTCGAATTACTGAGAATCCTGTTGAGCACTCAAGAACAAATCACATTGGCATAAGGTACCATTTTATTCGTGATCTTTATGAAAATGGTATCATCAGTATGGAGTTTGTGCCTTTCGAACAACAATTGGCTGATATTCTCACCAAACCCTTAGAAACTGCAACGTTTCAACACTTGCGGTAGTCTATTGCTGTTGTTTTGGTTCATTAAATCGTTTCATTGACTCTTGCCCCCATGCTTATCCTTATCTTTTGGGCAATTGAGTCTGAAACTCCAGTAGGTACTTTCCAGTTCAGTTTCTGTAGGATTGTCATTATTGTCTTTTTAGTATCTCTTTAGTGCTTCAAAATCCTTCTTTTCTTTCGAAATTAAGGTCGCTCTTGTTGTTCTTTCGGGAATGACATCATATGGGGGAGAGTTCTTTTAAACTTATGATTAATGGTAATATCTTGCGGGGTGTGCGGATGTGGAATTTTATAGGGGTTATCTTGTATCTTAAAACTCCTTGATGAATGCATTTAGCTTCGACTTTATGATTGCATCTAAATTAAGTTGGTATGTATATTTTTTTTTAGTCTATGAAATGTCTCTTGTGGAAATTTCATTATGATCCCGTTCTTTTACCTTCGCCAATTTTATTGACAAAAAGGGGGAGAAATAATGTAGTTCACACTACAAATACATATGGTTTTCGGATCATTGTGTAAGGGGGAGTGGTTTCCATGATCGAGATGGAGTATTGACTAAAGGGGAGTGATATATATCACCATAGTATTGTTGTTAAAGTCGTGATGTAATTGGACTTTGATGTTATATAATGATACTATGACACTGTATAATAATGATCGATAATATCGATTTCTCTCATTGTTATAGCTACGGATCTTCAACAACGGTGGTGCTAAACTTACAACCTTTGAGATCATTGGAGTACTTGGAAGGACGAAGATTTCAAGGAACGTTGAAGATTAGACTATGGATTAGGAGACACTAAAGTTTATCTTTTTTGTATTCCATATGTATTAATAGTTTTGTCACTAAAATTGACAAAGGGGGAGATTGTTAGAGCATAGATCGGTCAACCTCACATGCGTTTCTATATCAAGCATGTTTGTCAATGTTAGTGATCAAAACTATGAGTCTTGATTTCTAGTCTATTATAGCTAAGTCTCGGACTAAGATAGAAAAGTGTAGTTGAGCTCAATGACTTTATGGCGATTCATCATACAACGACGAAGATCTACTCAAGGAACCGCGGAACTTCATCAACAAAAAGGTATGTGGAGACTTGAACTTATCTATCACTCAAAAGTCTATCTATTCTATCTCCTACTTCTTATGAGACAAAACGTCATATGCTATATAGACTGGATCATACACATTTGACATTTCGAGCTGAGTATTCACTACTTATACTTTTCTCGAAATCGTGTGTTGGTAAAGCGTTTCTCTTTGATCAAGTTTATCTTCACCTAGTGACGAAAGTCATGAAAAGTTTCAATTACTTTGAGAATTGCTCTGACGTGAAACGGTCTGTGAATAACGGCTATATAACGTCCTATGAGAATGTCTCAGTGATTGGAATGAGAGTTTAGATTACATAACCATGTATTCCTTAATCCGAAGTTTTCGAACTTTGTTGATTGAGAGAAACCGGAGGAATTGGCTTTGCCAAGTCCGCGAACCCAGTTTGCAAACTCAGTCCGCGAACTGACGGAAGTTCTTGTACCGATAATTTTTGCTGGGATTCCAAATTCGTTCGTGAATTTCAAGTCGGCGAACTGGCGGAAGTCTCTTTGCCGAGATTTTCTGCTGAGTTTGGAAAACTCTGCCGGTTGACTTAAGTCCGCGAACTTGTTTGTGATCTTAAGTGGTTATGATCTAAAGATGTGCTCTAAACATGAAACTTAAATTACTAAGGAATGATTTATGCAAACCGTGGCTATAAAGTTCATGAGCCGATTCAATCGAATCGAATCATATTTGTTTCAATTGTGTCTTGTGTAGTTACATAAGATCTCATAGAAATTGAACAACTCTCTAACTAGTTCATTTGAGTCAATTGAACTAGTTATGGTGAAGAAGAACTAGGTTAATATGAATTGCTCATATGGTTAACCTTTTTGGGTTACTATGTTGAACCAACATACACGTACACGTTTGGTCATGGTTTTCACAAACCCAGTAAACGTCTACCCAAGTGTGTGTGACAAGCTAAGTTTTCGATCTAACGGTTGAGAAATATTAGCTTGAATCTAAATCAGGTTTTCATCTAACGGTGAATATGGATTGCTTTGTAACTAAGGCAAAACCCTGATTTGAAGGATATATAAATGAGACATCTAGCATTGTGCAAAATTAATCCCCACACGTCTGTGTGGTACTAGTGCGCTCGCTAGAGTCGATTCTCCTTTAACCTTTGATTTTCTTCTCTAAAACCAGGTTAACCACTTAAAGACTTCATTGGGATTGTGAAGCCAGACTGATACTACTTTTATCGCAGTTGTGTGATATGATCTTGCATCTTCTATCGTACGAGTACAATCTGTTGATTGGCATGAGATCGTGAGAGTTCTCCGATAGGCAAGATAAAGAAGTCACAGACATCTTCGTCTCACTGTTTGTGATTCCTCGACAAAACGCTTGTGTAGTCAAAAAGGATTGTTGAGAGGTGATTGATTAATCTAGGCTGTTCTTCGGGAATATAAGACCGGATCATCAATTGGTTCCTGTTCACCTTAATTTTATATCTTAAGACGGAACAAAAGCCTAGGGTTTTTCTGTGGGAGACAAATTCATCCTTTGATAGACTTTTTTGTGTGAGACAGATTTGTTTATTATCAAGTCTGCGATTTTAGGTTGCAGCAACTCTTAGTTGTGGGTGAGATCATATAAGGGAATCAAGTGCGCAGGAGTACAACTGTACCTTGAATCGGTGGGAGACTGATTGGGGTTCAACTATAGTCCAGTCCGAAGTTAGCTTGTAGTAGGCTAGTGTCTGTAGCGGCTTAATACAGTGTGTATTCAATCTGGACTAGGTCCTGGGGTTTTTCTGCCTCGTTAACAACACTTCTGGTGTCTGTGTTATTTCTTTTCCGCATTATATTTTATATAATTGAAAAAATACAGGTTGTGCGTTAAGATCATCAATTGGATATCCAACCTTTGGTTGTTGATTGATATTGATTTATCCTTGGATATTGGTCTCTGGTACCGTCCAAGTTATTCCTTGTGTTTGATTAAAGACTCGCTATTGTTTTTAGCTTGAGTAAAAATCAAATCAAGAGAGAGATATTAACTCCTTGAGATACTTTAATCTAGATTGAGTTTGACTGTCTAGTTGATTCTCTAGCAAAGTATTTCCGAGTTAGTCCATACAGATTGCTAAGCGAAATATTGGGTGGTGTTGTTAGACCCCCGCTTTTTCAATAAACAAAAGAACAATTTATAGGATGTACTATTAAAGATAAGTTATAGAAACTATGCAAATGTAACATATTGGACTCATTCAAACACATTAAATAAAAGGTAGTTTTCAAAACCATGACATTTGAATCTTCTTCATTCGGATTTAGGTTTAGAGATTGATTCATATATTATATGGTGGGTGTTAAAATTATTCTGATTTCCTCAACTCTGCTCAAATATATAGACTTTGACATGTGTAGTCATTACCCTTCACAAATTCAACAAATTATTCTTATATTTTTATTAAGATTGTCTAAGTATCCACACATCGTATAAAAAGGCATATGGTCTTGATGGATTTTTTATGGAATGCAACCAAGTAAGCAATAATACTTTGCAGTTTTATCTTTTGGATAAAAATATGTTTTATTAAAGCATCGTTTATCCAAACTCACAAGTTTTGGTATGTCAAGCTTGTTGTCAATGTTAGTTGATCAAAACTGAAAATGAGATGGTACCAAGTATACTACCAAAGATTTCGTTCGGCCCAACCTGTGTGGATAAGACCTATTACAATTACAAGTGGGTCAAAGAAAAAACCCTTGAATAAGATTGTATAAACATTTTTTCTCTTATCTCTTTCACAATAAATAAGTTAGACAATAAGTACATCTACCTGATTTTGTTAGAGCACTATTCGGTGAACTCGAAAGCGTTGCTATCTCAAGCTTGTTTGTCAAGTTTATGCCAAAACTATAAGTCTTGATTTCTAGTCTACTTATAGCTAAGTCTCAGATTAGGATAGAAAGTGTAGTTGAGCATTAGACTTCACGTCGTTCATCGATTGAAGATGAAGAACTACTAAGGGGAGCTTTTGGAACTTCATCAACAAAAGGTATGTGGAGACTTGAACTCATATATCACTCAAAAGTCTATCTACTCTATCTCCTATTTGAGACAAAAATCGTATAGCTATATAGACTTCAATTATGCACATTTGATATTTCGAGTTGAGTTTAACTCGCTTACATATTTCTCGAAATATGTGTTGGTAAGCTTTCGCTTTAACCAAGTTCATCTTATATTCTTGACTAAAGTCAAAAGATGATCATGTGAAAATCGCCTGGTAACATCTTACATGATTTGTGTGAGACAGTCATTTGATGTAGATTTGGAATGTTTCGTATTGATCATTAGATCACTTGAAAATTGCTTTGTATAGCTAATAGTTTGTGTGAGACAGATATTGTCGTCTTCCGAGAATGTTTCAACGGTTGAAATGAGAGTTTAGAACAATTGGATATAAGAACAGTATGCGTACTTTCATATGTGTAATCCAAGTCCGGGAACCATGGTATGCATACCCATATGCGTACTATTGGTTTAGTAGAGGTCCGGGAACTAAGTACGCATACCGGTACGCGTATATACAGGCGTAAGGTTCAAGTTCCGGGATTTTACTGAGTTTGGTGGTATGCGTACCCGTTCGCATACTGGCGAACCCAAACTTAGTCCGGACACTAAGGTATGCGTACCCGTTTGCATACTTGAGTGGGTTATGTTCTAAAATCGGTTTGTTCATGAACTAATACATTTATATAATAAGGAATGCAATCTTTTGCAAACCGTGGCTATAATATTCATGACTTGATTTGAGTGAATCAAAATCGACTTTGCTTCAATTGTGTCTTATATACTTCTATGAAAATATAAACAATTGAACAACTCTAAGACTAGTTTCATTTGAGTCATTTGAACTAGTTATGGTTAAGATGAATATGGTTGATATGAAAGTGTTCATATGGCTAACTTCGGTTAACTATTGTTGGGCCAACAAAGGTGTACACGTTTAGGCCCGTTTACTCATATCTAAATGAAGTCACTTTTCATTTGTGTGTAACAAGCTAAGTTCGATCTAACGGTTGAAATATATTAGCTTGAGCCTAATCAGGTTTTCATCTAACAGTGAATATTGAATGCTTTGTTACAAAGGTAACACTGATTACAAACCCTGATTTTAAGACTATATAAAGGAGAACTCTAGCAAGTGGGAAATCTAATCCCCATACCTCCCGTGTGATACTAGTTGCGACTAGAGTCGATTCTCCTTTAACCTTAGGTTTTTCCCAAAACCTTGTAGGTTAACGACTTGAAGACTTCATTGGGATTGTGAAGCCAGACCCAACTATTTTCTCTGTAGTTGCGTGTTTTTATCTTGCCCGTTTCTATCATATTGAGTACTATCTTCTCTAAGATTTGCTCGAGATTTAATCTCCAATAAACAAGATAAAAAGTAGTCACAAACATCTTCGTCTCATCGTTTGTGATTCCACAATATCTTGTTTCGCTACCATACGATTAAGATTATTATGAGCTGATTGATATTTCTAGGCAGTTCTTCGGTAATATATG
Organism: Papaver somniferum; assembly: GCF_003573695.1. NCBI lineage: Eukaryota > Viridiplantae > Streptophyta > Magnoliopsida > Ranunculales > Papaveraceae > Papaver > Papaver somniferum. The sequence continues at coordinate 152,944,815 of NC_039359.1, forward strand.
TCCGGTATATCAATTCGTTCATGTTCAACTTGATTTATCAAAAGACGAAACAAAACTCATATGTTTATCTGTGGGAGGCAGATTTATCTATTCAATAGACTTTTCTGTGTGAGACAGATTAGTTTATCAAGTCTTCGACTTTGGGTCGTAGCAACTCTTAGTTGTGGGTGAGATCAGCTAAGGGAATCAAGTCGTAGTGTCCTGTTGGGATTCAGAGACGTAAGGAGCGCAATTGTACCTTTATCAGTGTGAGATTGGTTAGGGCTCAACTACATTCCAGTCTGAAGTTAACTTGGAGTAGGCTAGTGTCTGTAGCGGCTTTATACAGTATGGTGTTCATCTATGGACTAGGACCCAAGGTTTTTCTACATTTGCGGTTTCCTCGTTGACAAAAATTCTAGTGTCTGTGTTATTTCTTTTACGCATTATATTTGTTTATATAATTGGAATATCACAGGTTGTGCATAAGTTCAATCAATTGGGAATCCAACCTTTGGTTGTTGATTAAAATGATTGACACTTGGATATTGGTTTTTGGTACCGTCCAAGTTATTTCTAATATTCAACCGGGCTCGTAAATTCCTATTTGTTTGATTGCAGATTGAATTGAGAAATTGAGATACATCTCTTTGATATACTTTTCTTAAGATCGAGTCTGACTATCTAGTGGATTCTCTTGACAGAAGTGCTATCTCTATAAACGTACCACTAGTCTTCGATGGATCGAATTACCTATGGTGGAAAATTTTTATGCGTGCCTTTCTTCAAGCGCGTGATTTTCAATCATGGGTTTATGTTGTTAATGGATTTTTCCCCCGGTTGTTACAGTAGGCGATGTAACTATTCCAAAGGATATCGGTGATTATGATGTTGTCGAGATTCTTGTTGCAAAGAAAAATTCTGAAGGATTGAATGCAATCATCCATGCTATTACCCTAGATCTTCAGCACCATGTGACTACGTGCGCTCGATTTAAAGATGCTTGGGATATCTTAGAAACCGTATTTGAAGGGAATACCTGTGAAAAAGAAGCTAGGCTTCAAAACCTAAATTCTGATTGGGAAAACCTTCATATGGCAGATGAAGATTCATTTGATGAGTTTAATCACAAAGTGTGTGAAATTGTTAATGCATCTTTTGCGCTGGTAAAACTATTCCTGAAAAGGACATTGTGATGAAAATTCTCAGATCATTGCCATCTAGATATGATTCTAAGAAACATGCCATCGTTAAAGGAAATAACCTTGATGCGCTTTCTAGATATACTCTCGTTGGGAAGTTAAAGATGATCATGAGCATGTATCCAAATATGGAAAGGATATTGCTTCCAAATCACAAAAGAACACTAAATTGCTTGATAAAATTAAAAGTGTTGGCATCTCTGAAGATGATCCTTCTGAGACTGATTCATCAGATGAAGATCTGACAAGTCAGTCTCTTTGATCACAAGACAGTTTAGAGATCTTCTTTTGAAGAGAAGTAAACGGTTTACTAGAGATAAACCTAAGTCATCAGTTAAACCTCATAATCGTGTTCCTCCTAAAAACAGGGATGCTGACGATACTGATGATGATGATATGCCACAATGCTTCAAGTGTAAAGGTTTTGGTCATTTTGCAAATGAGTGTCCAAATCATAGAAAATACACTGGAAACAAAGGTCTTGCTGCAACTCTTGATGAAATGTCTGATCACTATGATTCTAATGAAGACGAAAAACCAAGTGTTGCACTCCTCTGTGAAAATATTGATTTTGAAAATTATAACAATACATACATCAATATCGATATTCTTCCGGGAGAAACTTCAACCACCTTGGAGGATGAAATGGATTTCTCTTTGTCTACTGGAAATCCTGTTTCTAATTTTTCTGGTTCTACCATTTGTCTAGCAGCTTGCACATCCATGACGTCTGAACCATCCTCCATATTGACATGTTCTTATTGTACTCTCAAGGGTCATGAACTCTCCAAATGTTTCAATTACACACATAAGATAAGATATGTCAACAAACTTCAACGAAGAGCAAATCGATTAACAAACAAGCTCAAACTTGTTCAGAAAAATCGTTTGAGGTATGTAATCTCATCTCTTTCCCGAAGAAGTTAATTTACAAAGAAAAATTTAGACCACTAGAGAAAAGAATACGGTCTAAACAGTCTGTGAAACAGGGTTCTAAGAATTTCATTCAAGAAGGTTATGGTGGAAAGATTATTGTTCACCCCAGCACAACTTAAATGTGTTGGTTGTATCTTGTCTCATGTGTCTAGTTCAAAAGAGAATCGAGTTTGCACACTTCAGGCTGTAGGAAAAGAGAAAAAGAATTTTTCATGTTTTTTTTTGGTCTTGTTTTCACCGATTTGGAATTCTTCCATCTTTTCATATCTAATTGATATTGAAAAGGGTTTTCCTGTTTGATTCATAAACGAGGGTTAATGTCGACAATTCTTCCCTCTCTAGGGTTGTGAGTTGTGCGCACGTGAACTTTTTGATTGTATAAATGTTCCGTAACCCTACATTCCTTTTTTCCTTCTCTAGAAACTCTTTTTATTATAAGATTGCTTGTTGAGATTTATTTGTGATTTCCTCCCACAATCTCATACTTGCATGGAGACTCCAAGCATTATGTCTTCTGATGGAAAAGATGTTAATATGATTGTTAAGCCATCAATCATGAAGGAAAAAGATAAATCTCCTTTAACTCAAACTTTGAATAGAAAAAGAAAGAATGTGAGGAAGCCAAGAGCTGTTCCTTCAAATTCTCAGAAGTTTTCTGGTGTTCTTGAAGAGTTGAAGGAAGCAAGAAAGTAGATTCTGCAAATAAAGGCTATTTTTTTTAGAATTCTGGAAATTCAAAAGGCCCTAGTTCGGCATCAGTCAAGAAGGTTTGTTGGAATTGACTCCTATCTTGATGAACCTTATGTTCCAATGGCTGTTGACGACAAGGAGTTCGGGAACGATAAAGAATTTTTCATAGGTGTCAATGTCTAGGAAAATTCTTATGAGAATTTATTCTTGTGTTTTAAGAAGGATAACTAGGGTTTGGAATAACAATTATTGTGAGTACACATAGTTTCCAACGATTTTCATCTTGCAATGTTTTTAGATTTATTTATTTAAATTCTAAAATTTATTTGGAAGATGATTTTGCAGTATTAATCTTTATGGTTTTTTATATTGCAACTTTTTATGGGATATGTGTGTTTGCGTCCGTGAACTATGGTTGTCCTATATTGGCTCAAAAGTTAAGTCTATCATATGTCTTTATGCAAATATTGATAAAAGATCGAATGAACTTTTGATAACAAAAGTTAATCCTATTATGTCATGCAAATATTGATGGAAGATAGGATGAACTTTGGTTTACAAAAATTAAGTCTATTATATGTCTCTATGCAAATATTGATGAAAAATAGAATGAATATTTGAATATTCCGCAGTATTGGTCTTTCCCTGATCCACATCTTTGTGTAAGTACTGTGAGGCTCCATAAGTTCTCTTATGTGAGCATTTCCGATTAAATTAATCTTGGGCTCTCTTGTGGTTAGTTTAATTGAGTATTTTGGATACAAATTCATGTTTCATGTGATTTGTTAATGTCCAAAGAAATCCTTCTTTTCTTGTGAAATTAAGGTCGCTATTGTTATTCTTTCGGGAATGACATTTTATGGGGGGAGAGTTCTCAATTGAACTTGTGATTAATTGCCAAATCTTTGTGGGGAGTGCGGCTGTGGAATATTGTACGAGTTTTCTTGTATCTTTATAAACTCCTTGATGAATACACTAGTTTCGGCTATGTGAAATCATCGAAACAAAGTTGATATGTTCTATTTTGGTCATGAAGTATCTCTATGGAAATTTCATTAGGATCCCACTAATTTTCGTACCTTTGCCAATTTATATTGACAAAAATGGGGAGAATTAATGTGTAGTTCACACTAAAAATACATATGGTTACAGATCGTTGTGTAAGGGGGAGTGGTTTTCATGTGAGATGAAGTATTGACTAAGGGGGAGTGATACATATCACCATAGTATGGTTGTCAAAGCTGTGATACAATTGGAATTTGATGCTGTGTAATAATACTATGGCACTGTATAATACTATTTTCTCATTGTTAAAGCTACGAATCTTCAATAACTATGATGCTTGTTAGAGCACTGCTCGGTCGAACTCGCAAGCATTCCTATCTCAAGCTTGTTGTCAAGTTTAGTTGCCAAAACTATAAGTCTTGACTACTCATATCTAAGTCTCAGACTAGGATAGAAAGTGTAGTTGAGCTCTAGACTCCATGGCGATCATCATAGAAAGACGAAGAACTACTCAAGGAACTGGTGGAACTTCATCGACTATAAGGTATGTGGATACTTGAACTTATCTATCACTCAAAAGTTTATCTACTTTATCTCATATCTTGAGACAGAAGTCGTATTTCTATATAGACTGACTATATACATTTGCTATTTCGAGCCGAGTTTATCTCGCTTATCTATTTCTTGAAATATGTGTCGGTAAGCTTTCGCTTTGGCCAAGTTCATCTTTACTAGTGACGAAAGTCATATTAGTTTCAATTACTTGAAAATCTCTTTGATGAAAAATAGCTTGTGAACAACAACTATATAACGTTTTCTAATAATGTTTCAATGATTCAAATGAGATTTTAGAATATAACCTTGAAAGGATATAAACATTGTGTGATAACTCATACGTGTGTAAGTCCTTATTCCTTGAACCAAAGTAGGCGTACTTTGCTGCTCAGGAAAACCGGAACTGAAGTCCGCGTACTGTCGGAAGTTCACATCCCGTGAATTTCTGCTGGAGTTTGTGAACTAAAAAAAAACTTATTCCGGGTACTTAAGTCCGCGTACCAGTATGCATACTTAAGTGGGTTAGTTTCTATAAACGATTTATCATGAAATTAAACTTATATAAACTAAGGAATGCATACTTGAAAACCATGGATATAAAGTTCATGAATTGATTCGATTTAATCAAATCGTTTTTGCTTCAATTGTGTCTTGTATACTTCTATGAGATCTAAGAAATTGAACAACTCTCTAACTAGTTCTCTTGAGTCATTTGAACTAGTTACGGTGAAGAGGAATATGGTTGATATGAAAGTGCTCATATGGCTAAACATTTGGTTAACTACTGTTGAACCAACTAAGTGTACATGTTTGGGTACGGTTACACAAACCTAAATAAACGTGCATTTCATTTGTTTGTAACAAGCTAAGTTCGATCTAACGGTTGAAAGATATTATATTGAATCTAATCAGGTTTTCATCTAACGGTGAATATTAAATGCTTTTTTACCAAGGTAACTTATATTGCAAACCCTGATTTGAAAGACTATATAAAGGAGAACTCTAGCAACTGGGAAACCTAATCCCCACACCTTCTGTGTGATACTAGTTGTATTAGCTAGACTCGATTCTCCTTTAACCTTAGGTTTCTATCGAGACCTTGTAGGTTAACGACTTGAAGACTTCATTGGGATTGTGAAGCCAGACCCAACTATTTTCTCTGTAGTTGCGTGATCTAATCTTGCTGTTTCTATTGTATTAAGTACAATCATAAGATTGGCTTGAGATTTAGTTCTACGATAGGCAAGATATAAAAGAAGTCACAAACATCTTCGTCTCATCGTTTGTGATTCCACAATATCTTTTTTTGCTAGTCGATTAAGGTTATTGTGAGGTGATTGATAATATTAGGCTGTCCTTCGGGGATATAAGTCCGGGTTATCAATTGGTTCCTGTTCACCTTGATTTATCAAAAGACGGAACAAAAACTTGTAGATATTTCTGTGGGAGACTTATTTATCTATTACCGTAGACTTTTCTATGTGATACATATTTGTTTATTAAAGTCTTTGACTTTGGGTCGTAGCAACTCTTAGTTGTGGGTGAGATCAGCTAAGAGAATCAAGTGTGTAGTATCATGCTGGGATCAGAGACATAAGGAGCGCAACTGTACCTTGGATAAGTGTGAGATTGATTGGGGGTTCAAATACAGTCCAGACCGAAGTTAGTTTGTAGTAGGCTAGTGTCTGTAGCGGCTTAATACAGTGTGTGTTCAATCTGGACTAGGTCCCGGGGTTTTTCTGCATTTGCGGTTTCCTCGTTAACAAAAATTCTGGTATCTGTGTTATTTCTTTTCCGCATTATATTTTGTTATATAATTGAAATATCACAGGTTGTGCGTTGAATCGATCAATTGGGAAATCCAACCTTTGGTTGTTGATTGAAATTGATTGATCCTTGAACATCGGTCTTTGGTACCGTTCAAGTGATTTCTCTTGTATTCAATTAGACTCGTAGATTTCTATTTTCTTGAGTAAGTATTGAATCGAGAAAGTGAGATATAACTCTTTGATATACTTTTATTAAGATTGTGTCTGACTGTCTAGTTGATTCTCTTAAAAGTATATTGGAGTTTGGCCATACAGATTGCTAAGCAAAATATTGGTGTGGTTGTTAGACCCCCGCTTTTTCAATGGGTATCAGAGCAGGCAAACACGTTTAAATACCTTATAAGTCTGTGTTTGTAGCGATCTGGCTCTATGGACAAGAGTACTATCTCTGATAAACGCATCACCATAAATAAAAGTTCTGTCTCGATTGTATCCATTAAAGAGAAAGATTCGCCAATCTCAAATATAGACGAACCTAGTGTTCTGACGAGACAGACAAACACTGACATGTGTTATTCTGATTACACTTCAAAAGAGTATATCTCTTCTAATGAAAGGGAAATACCTGAAGAGAGTAAACGGATTCTAAATCTTGTTAGAATCCAAGATGATAGATTTAATCGATTGAAAAATCATGTCAATGTTCTTCTTGGTATAGTAAGAGACTTTATATTCAAAGAAAATACTGAAGATCATTCTTCACGTATGTTACTCGAGGCAAGCCTCAAAAAGGATGCTTTGGAAATTGAACATCGCTTGAGTAAAATCTCAATTCAAGGATGCTTTAAGCAGTATAATATTCCACGTACTTCTACCGCAACTGGAGAAGTTCCAGTTCCAGAAGTAAAACCAGAATCCCTTCCTATCGGAAAAGATGTGTTAGTCACCTCCTCTAATCAAGGATGTTCCACATCACATGGAAGGAAGAAATCTCCAAACGAGGTTGTTAAGACTGCACTACCTAATCACTCTTGTGATCAGAAAGTATGTTTCTTTTGCAAGGAAAAAGGTTCTGTTAAACAAAAGGGAAACTCTAGGTTGAATGAAAATTCCTTTGTTCAACTTCAACACACCTTAGACTTAATTCTCAAAGGTGTAACTGACATTCGTATGTCTAAACCAATTGGTTTCCGTACTTATCTTATGTATGCTACCAGGAAAGTCAGTTCAATGAGTTCCTCGAATGCTCAGAAGCAGAACATACGTCTTAATAAAAATCGTCTAAGAAGAGATCCGGAATTCACTTTTGTCAAGAAGGGAGATATGGCTACTTTTAATGTGAACAAGGTTTCAAAAGAAGGGAGCAAAAATGATGATATCAGAAATAACCTAACGATAATGATTGAAGGTTATAAGGAAATCGTCAACATACTATCAACTTCCTCCAGTCAAAATTCTTCTAGTAAGAACTCAAACTTTGTCTCGTATTATGATGACAGTAAGTTTTATGATAATTTCTCACATCAAAAAGAACTCTTTCCTAGATTCGAAAGGAAAAAGAGACCCAATCGTAAACACAGTTCATTTAATGAGCTTAGAGCTCATACTTGTGTCAATTAATCACAAGGATTGAAAAATTACTCATAAAAATCCTGTTGAGTAAGATGTGTTAATAATCAGGTATACTGTTGGCAAAATTGCTTTCTGTTTAGTTGAACTATTTTCTTATCGTCCATAGCTAAACTATTGTCTGCAGACAACTTTGCTTAAAGTTTTGGTTGTGTCTGATGTTGTTCTTCGTTTGTTTTTGTTGCAACTATGTTGTGTGCTCTAAATTATTTCTCTATGGAGATATAAAATTTATTGATCCAAAAATCTTGTGATAATTTTCACATAGAAGAAATTTTGTCTTGTCATAAAAAAATACGACCGGTTGCGTACCTTTGTTGTTGGGTCAAGATTGTGTTCTTACAAGTACCCGTGTTACTGTCACGAATCAATTTTTAGAAGCCCTAAAAGTTATCTTCCCTAAGAAACCATTTAAATACAAAAACCCTCGAGTCTCGTACGCATACTCTGGGACTTTTTTTTGTGGTTTGTCAATAATATCTTCTTCTAAATCTAGAGTTTTTGCAAAAGGGTTTCTTGACAAAGGTATTGGTTTCGAGTCCAAGGGAAGGAAGAAAAGAACCCTAGTAGAAGATGATCATCCTAATGCCTCATGTTACTATGCCTATACATATCAGGATGTTGATAACGAGGATATGGTTTCTGCTGAAGTGGTTCATGATTTTCTTAACTATTTTGAGGAAGCAAAACTGCAGCTCGTTGATACTTTGAAGAGTCTTGATGCGTTAAGAACTGAGTTGAAAAAGGTTACTTCTGACTTTGGTCTCATAAAGACACATGTTAAAGATCTTCTCAGTGAGAATATCTTCTCTGAAGAAGCAGTAGATGCTGTCAATCACAAGCTCAAATACCTCAAGGCCCGTGAGGATTCCACAACGTCTATTTGATTTCTGTTCGTGTTCGATTTTGATGGTTTAAGAGTCTGTCCTGGTTCTTTAGCTTGTTGATTTTATTTTTCGAGTAAATCTTCTGATGAGAATTTTATTCCTTGTGTTTTTTAAGAAGAATAACTAGAGTTTGGAATAGCCATTATTGTGATTACACATAGCTATGTCCAATGTTTTCAACTTCATTGTTTTTAGGTTTATTTGTTTAAATTCTAAAATTGTTTGGAAGATGATTTTTGCAGTAATGTGTTATGGGATATGTGTGTTTGTGTCCGTGAACTATGGTTGTCCCATACTTTGTCAAAAGTTAAGTCTTTCATATGTCGATGTGCAAGTATTGATAAAAGAATGAATGAACTTTTGACATTACAAAAGTTTTTAAGCCTATTGTATGTCATTATGAAAATATTGATGGAAGATAGGATGAACTTTTGTTTATGAGTATTATGTCTATTGTATGTCATTGTGCAAATAGTGATGGAAAATAGAATGAATCCTTGTCTCTTCCGCAGTATTGATCTTCCCTGATCCATATTTTTATGTATATATGTGCGGCTCCTTAAGTTCTCTTATGTTGACAATTTACGATTAAATTAATCATGGGTTTTCTTGTGGTTAATTTAATTGAGTATTTTGGATTCAAATTCATATTCATATTTGATTTGTTATGTCCAAAGAAATCCTTCTTTTCTTGTGAAAGTAAGGTCTCTCTTGTTGTTCTTCCGGGAATGACATTTTATGGGGGAGAGTTTTTAATTGAACTTGTGCTTAATTTCCAAATCTTTGTTGGGAGTGCGGCGGTGGAATATTATAGGGGTTATCTTGTATCTTTATAAACTCCTTGATGAATGAATTTAGCTTCAGCTATATGATGACATCTAAAAAGTTGATATGTGATTTCTTTTGGTCATGAAATTTCCATAGAGACATTTCATTAGGACCCCACTAGTTTTCGTGCCTTTGCCAATTTTATTGACAAAAAGGGGGAGAATTAATATGTAGTTCACACTAAAAATACATATGGTTTTAGGATCATTATGTAAGGGGGAGTGGTTTCCATGTGAGATGGAGTATTGACTAAGGGGGAGTGATACATATCACCATAGTATTGTTGTCGAAGTTGTTATACAATTGAACTTTGATGCTATGTAATAATACTATGACACTGTGTAACAATGATTGAGAACTCTTGTTTTCTCATTGTTATAGCTACGGATTTTCATCAACGATTATGCTAAACTTACAACCTTTGGAATCATTGGAGTACTTGGAAGTGACAATGATTTCGAGTAATGTTGAAGAACCAAGGAGATCATACACGTGGAAGAGAATCTACAAAAGTTTATTTATTTATTTTGTATTCCATATGTATTGATAGTTTTGTCACTAAAATTGACAACGGGGAAGATTGTTAGAGCACTGATCGGTCGAACTCGCAAGCGTTGCTATCTCAAGCTTGTTGTCAAGTTTAGTTTCCAAAACTATAAGTCTTGATTTCTAGTCTACTCATAGCTAAGTCTCGGACTAGGATAGAAATTGTAGTTGAGCTATAGACTCCATGGCGATCATCATACAAAGACGAAGAACTACTCAAGGAATTGGTGGAACTTCATCGACTAAAAGGTATGTGGAGACTTGAACTTATCTATCACTCAAAAGTCTATCTACTCTATCTCCTAGCTTGAGACAAAATTCGTATTGCTATATATACTATGATTATACACATTTGCTATTTCGAGCCGAGTTTATCTCGCTTATATATTTTTCGAAATATGTGTTGGTAAGCTTTGGCTTTGGCCAAGTTCATCTTTACTAGTGATGAAAGTCATATTAGTTTCAATTACTTGAAAATCGCTTTGACGAAAAATATCTTGTGAACAACAACTATATAACGTCCTCTAAGAATGTTTCAATGATTGAAATGAGAGTTTAGAATATAACCTTGAAAGGATATAAACATTGTGTGATAACTCATACGTGTGTAAGTCCTTATTCCTTGAACCAAAGTATGCGTACTTTGCTGCTCAGGAAAACCGGAAATGAAGTCCACGTACCAGTACGCGTACTGTCGGAAGTTCACATCCCGTGAATTTCTGCTGGAGTATGTGAACTGAAAACAAACTTATTCCGGGTACTTAAGTCCGCGTACCAGTATGAGTACTTAAGTGGGTTAGTTTCTAAAAACGATTATTCGTGAACTTAACTTATATAAACTAAGGAATGCATACTTGCAAACCGTGGCTATAAAGTTCATGAATTGATTCGAGTGAATCAAATCTTTTTTGCTTCAATTGTGTCTTGTATACTTCTATGAGATCTAAGCAATTGAAAAACTCTCTAAGTAGTTCTCTTGAGTCATTTGAACTAGTTACGGTGAAGAGGAATATGGTTGATATGAAAGTGCTCATATGGCTAACCATTTGGTTAACTACTGTTGAACCAACTAAGTATACATGTTTGGGTACGGTTACACAAACCTAAATAAACGTGCATTTCATTTGTGTGTAACAAGCTAAGTTCGATCTAACGGTTGAAATATATTAGATTGAATCTAATTAGGTTTTCATCTAACGGTGAATATTAAATGCTTTGTTACCAAGGTAACTTAGATTGCAAACCCTGATTTGAAAGACTATATAAAGGACAACTCTAGTAACTGGGAAACCTAATCCCCACACCTTCTGTGTGATACTAGTTGTATTAGCTAGACTCGATTATCCTTTAACCTTAGGTTTCTATCGAGACCCTGTAGGTTAACGACTTGAAGACTTCATTGGGATTGTGAAGCCAGACCCAACTATTTTCTCTGTAGTTGCGTGATCTGATCTTGCTGTTTCTATCGTATTAAGTACAATCGTAAGACTGGCTTGAGATTGATTTCTCCGATAGGCAAGATATAAAAGAAGTCACAAACATCTTCATCTCATCGTTTGTGATTCCGCAATATCTTCTTTCGCTAGTCGACTAAGATTATTGTGAGGTGATTGATAATTCTAGGCTGTTCTTTGGGAATATAAGTCCGGGTTATCAATTGGTTCCTATTCACCTTGATTTATCAAAAGATGGAACAAAAACTTGTAGGTATTTTTGTGGGAGACTGATTTATCTATTACCGTAGACTTTTCTATGTGATACAGATTTGTTTATTAAAGTCTTCGACTTTGGGTCGTAGCAACTCTTTGTTGTGGGTGAGATCAGTTAAGGGAATCAAGTGCGTAGTATCCTGCTGGGATCAGAGACGTAAGGAGCGCAACTGTACCTTGGATCAGTGTGAGATTGATTGGGGTTCAAATACAGTCCAGAGCGAAGTTAGTTTGTAGTAGGCTAGTGTATGTAGCGGCTTAATACAGTGTCTGTTCAATCTGGACTAGGTCCCGGGGGTTTTCTGCATTTGCGGTCTCCTCGTTAACAAAACTTCTGGTGTCTGTGTTGTTTCTTTTCCGCATTATATTTTGTTATATAATTGAAATATCACAGGTTTTGCGTTGAATCGATCAATTGGGACATCCAATCTTTGGTTGTTGATTGAAATTGATTGATCCTTGAACATTGGTCTTTGGTACCGTTCAAGTGATTTCTCTTGTATTCAATTAGACTCGCAGATTTATATTTGCTTGAGTATGTATTGAATCGAGAAAGTGAGATATAACTATTTGATATACTTTTATTAAGATTGAGTCTGACTGTCTAGTTGATTCTCTTAAAAGTATATTGGAGTTTGTCCATACAGATTGCTAAGCGAAATATTGGGTGTGGTTGTTAGACCCCCGCTTTTTCAGTGCTGGGTTGAACACATTCAGAATCACTGGAGTACTTGGAACTGACGAAGATTTCGATTAATGTTGAAGAACCAAGGATATCAAGCATTTGGATTGAGAGCTTTAGAGTTTATTTATTTTGTATTCAATATGTATTGATAGCTTTGTCACTAAAATTGACAAAGGGGGAGATTGTTAGAGAACTGCTCGGTCGAACTCGCAAGCGTTGCTGTCTCAAGCATGTTTGTCAAGTTTAGTTGCCAAAACTATAAGTCTTGATTTCTAGTCTACTTATAGATAAGTCTCAGATTAGGATATAAAGTGTAGTTGAGCATTAGACTTCACGGCGTTCATCGATTGATGACGAAGAACTACTAAGGGGAGATTGTGGAACTTCATTAACAAAAGGTATGTGAAGACTTGAACTCATCTATCACTCAAAGGTCTATCTACTCTAGATAAAAGTCATCTAGCTATATAGACTTCAATTATGCATATTTGATATTTTGAGCTGAGTTTAACTCGCTTACATATTTCTAGAAATATGTGTTGGTAAGCTTTCGCTTTAACCAAGTTCATCTTATATACTTGACGAAAGTCAAAAGATGATCATGTGAAAATCACCTGGTAACATCCTACATGATTTGTGCGAGACAGTCGTTTGATGTAGACTCGGAATGTTTCGTATTGATCATTCGATCACTTGAAAATTGCTTTGAAGCTAATAGTTTGTGCGAGACAACTATTGTAGTCTTCCGAGAATGTTTCAATGGTTGAAATGAGAGTTTAGAACAATTGAATATAAGCATAGTATGCGTACTTGCATATGTGTAATCCAAGTCCGGGAACCATGGTATGCATACGCGTATGCGTACTATTGGTTTAGTAGAGGACCGGGAACTAAGTACGACCACTAAGGTGATTTTCTAATAAGGAACCATGGTATGCATACCCGTTTGCATACTGGCGAACCCAAACTTAGTCTGGAAACTAAGGTATGCGTTTTGCATACTTGAGTGGGTTATGTTCTAAAATCGGTTTTTTCATGATCTAATACATTTATATAATAAGGAATGCAATCTTTTGCAATCCGTGGATATAATGTTCATGACTTGATTCGAGTGAATCAAAATCGATTTTGCTTCAATTGTGTCTTGTATAGGAGAATATAAACAATTGAACAACTCTAGAACTAGTTTCATTTGAGTCATTTGAACTAGTAATGGTTAAGATGAATATGGTTGATATGAAAGTGTTCATATGGCTAACTTCGGTTTAATTATTGTTGAGGCAACAAAGTTGTACACGTTTAGGTACGATTATTCATATCCAAATGAAGTCACTTTTCATTTGTGTGTAACAAGCTAAGTTCGATAAAGATATTAGCTTGAGTCTAATCAGGTTTTCATTTAACGGTGAATATTGAATGCTTTGTTACCAAGGTAACATTGATTGCAAACCCTGATTTGAAGATTATATAAAGAAGAACTCTAGAAACTGGGAAACCTAATTCCCACACCTCCTGTGTGATATTAGTTGCGACTAGAGTCGATTCTCCTTTAACCTTAGGTTTTTCCCAAAACCCTATAGGTTAACGACTTAAATACTTCATTGGGATTGTGAAGCCAGACTCAACTATTTTCTTTGTAGTTGCGCGTTCTGATCTTTCCCGTTTCTGCTGTATTGATTTCTATCTTCTCTAAGATTTGCTCGAGATTTAATCTCCGACAGGCAAGATAAAAAGTAGTCACAAACATTTTCGTCTCATCGTTTGTGATTCCAAAATATCTTGTTTCGCTACCATACGATTAAGATTATTGTGAGGTGATTGATATTTCTAGGATGTTCTTCGGGAACATAAGTCCGGTATATTAATTGGTTCATGTTCACCTTGATTTATCAAAAAACGGAACAAAACTCATATGTTTATCTGTGGGAGACAGATTTATCTATTCAATAGACTTTTCTGTGTGAGACAGATTAATTTATCAAGTCTTCAACTTTGGGTCGTAGAAACTCTTAGTTGTGGGTGATATCATCTAAGGGAATCAAGTGCGTAGAGTCATGATGGGATTCAGAGACGTAAGGAGCGGAACTGTACCTTGATCAGTGTGAGATTGGTTAGGGCTCAACTACTTCCAGTCCGAAGTTAACTTGGAGTAGGCTAGTGTCTGTAGCGGCTTAATACACCATGGTGTTCAAATCTGGACCGGGTCCTGGGGTTTTTCTGCATTTGCGGTTTCCTCGTTAACAAAAAACTTCTGATATCTGTGTTATTTCTTTTACGCATTATATTTGTTTATATAACTGAAATATCACAGGTTGTGCGTAAGTTCAATCAATTGTGAATCCAACCTTTGGTTGTTTATTAAATTGATTGACACTTGGATATTGGTTTTTGATACCGTCCAAGTTATTTCTTATACTCAATCGGGCTCGCAAATTCCTGTTTGTTTGATTGCATATTGAATTGAGAAATTAAGATATATCTCTTTGATATACTTTTCGTAAGATTGAGTCTGTCTGCCTAGTTGATTCTCTTGAAAGTATATTGGAGTTAGTCCATACAGAATGCTAAACGGAATATTGGGTGTGGTTGTTAGACCCCTGCTTTTTCAGATTGTGTAGATGAGTTGTTGGACGATCTCAAAAACCAATATCCAAAATCAATCTAGCCGTATCCAATCAAGAGGACCCAAATTCTAACAAATACCAAACTTGCAAGTTATCTTTCAAAACAAGAATTTAACAAGAGTGATTATTATTTTGGGTCTCAATTAACAAAGATTTAAACTATCTGAATTGATTACGTACAACTTGTGGTTTTCCTATTATAAAGATAAAACAATATAATGCAGAAGAGAAAAACACAAGACACTAGAACTTTTGTGAACGAGGAAAATTGCACCTGCAGAAAAACCCCAGGACCTCGTCCAGCTTTGAACACCAAACTGTATTAAGCTGTTACAGACACTAGCATACTATCATATTTAAGACTGAAATAAAATTGAGACCGAATTAATTTTTCAGGACATTCAGTTGAACCTCGTAAGGCTCTTCCCAATTGATTCCCTTAGCTGACGTCCTTTAAAGCCTAAGATTTGCTTCAACATCAGTGAATACTTTTGACACCAATCTGTGTCTAACAGATAAACTTAATTATTTGATTTCCTTTTTGACTTTTGAATCTAGGTTTGGAAATGTGTTTGCAATAAAAAAAGTCCAGCAAACCTCACGAATTTGGGTCTTGTTCTTATTGATCTTCTAAGTTCTACAAACTTTAGATTAGGAACTTGATTGATAGAAATCAAAAATTACTCTTCGTCTCATACTTTGTGATTCCACAAGATAAATATTTAAATCACTTCTGACTGGATCTGTTTAGGTTGTTCTTGTGAGGTAGAATTGATTAGGCATCTTTACTTTTGAAGAAAATAAGTTTAACCTAATCTTGAGTTTTCTCGATATCTTATTTTCTTGACGATGCCTCATAGGCATATAGATTTTATACCTTGATTGAATATCTTCATGAAAAAATCAAATAAACTTTATGTTAGAGGAAGAATAGTCATAAAAGTCTTAACTTAGGTTGAAGTAACTCTTAGGCCTGTAAAGGACATCAGCTAGGGGAATCATGTTGCATTGGGTCTTATGAGATCCAAAAGACGCAAATGGGCGCGATTGAAGCTAAATTTCTTGTAGGTTCGATTCGGTCTCAAATAGATCCAGACCAAAGAATGATAACAGGCTAGCGTTTGCAGCGGATTAAAATAGTGTGGTGCTCAAATTCTGGACTAGGTCCAGAGGTTTTTTCTGCTTTGCAGTTTTCCTCGTTAACAAAATTTATGGTGTCTTGTGTTAATTCATTTCCGAATTATATTGTTTATCTGTATAATAAAAATAAGTATATTAGAATAACCTAGACATTTTTAAGCCTAAAAGACTGTGTACAATCTATAAAATTTATTCTTGAAAATTCGTATCTTGAAAGAAATATTACAAGACTTATTCGGTTCTGTGACAATTTGAATACATACTAAGTTATTGTTTGGATATTGATTTCTAAGATTGTACAAGTTAACTTGTCTTCATTCAGGTATCGGATCCTTAGTGTTGATCTGTGCTACTGATTGTGACAAGTTTCTCCATACAGGTACCCTCTCTTTTTCACGTTTAATTCAAAATGTCAACATATTTATATACTATCAGCGCATGTTGGATGACCAATGTAATGGTAGTCAATTTCGTTATTTTCAGTTTGCTTGTTATATCTTTGTGTAGATGGATCTCACGTTGCTGTTACTAAAATGATACCCTTTTGATCCAAAATCCAAACATCCTTTTCTCCACTTGGACTAAGAAAGGCCTCAGCCATGATGCATGCATCCTCCACCTTTACGTAAATATGGACATGAATAACCCAAGTATTATTCACTCTCAACTCTCAAGTGACTCAGCTTTAACTTGAAACAAAATTGATTCCCTGACAAGCAGAGATTTAATTCTCTCCGCCGCACACGAATTTTATAAGAATAAATAAGTATAAGACCATCTCCTATCATGTATCTCGTGTGTTTATCAATGAAGGCTGTTATTGGGACGTCACACTCCTTTAGAGGGACGTCACCTAATAAGACAAAAACGGATCATTTATAAGTAATATCAAAAACCCCTTATCTTATATAATTTTGTTATGACCAAACAACTCTTGTTTGACTAATTTTAATTTAGTTTAATTAATTAAGCCTAGGTTGGATATATAGCAAACCTAGGCGTAAAATTGGAGTTACGCTTGGAAATCAACTAAACCTAGGCGTAAAATTGGAATTACGCCCGGAAATCAGCTAAACCTAGGCGTAAAATTGGAATTACGCCTGGAAATTAACTAAACCTAGGTGTAAAATTGGAATTACGCCCGGATATCAACTAAACCTAGGCGTAATTTGGAATTACGCCTGGAAATCAACTAAACCTAGCCGTGAACGACACGCAAATCAAAGTTTACGCTTGAATTGAACTAAATCTAGGTGTAAGTTCTTCAAAAACTAAATTACGATTGAAAAATCTAGTACCGTACCCAGGCGTAACACTAGCAGAAAGTAAATAAAATCCTAATTTTACTTTGATTTCATTCGATTTAAGCACAAAAACGAGTACAAAAAGATGGGTTTGTTCGATTATTACCTTACATACACCATGGGTTGTTGTTGAGGAGTTTGAAAAATTCATTCTTCAATTGATTGAATCGGTGGAATGAGTTGAGGATGAAGTTGAGGTTGATTGAGATGTTGATTACCATCACTAGGATCAGTTTGCTTCTTCCTCATCTGTTCTTATTAGTTTTAATTGAAGGGTCATTTTGGAAAAATTGCTATTGAATCAAAAGTATCCCTTAACCAGATTTTTGGTCACCAGATATCCAAGTGACGCCCTTCTAAAGGAGTGTGACTCCCCAATAACAGCATTCTTATCAATATCATTATAAATCCACCTAATGCCTGGCATATAGATGGTAATCCCTGTAAGAATATTTATACACATATAAATATACTCTTGGTCCATGCAATAACTTGGTTAATTATGAATTATGCTAAATATGTAATGTGAGAATATTTATACATATATAAATATATTCTTGATGCTAAATATTAATGTAAGAATATTTTGGGATCCTTTCATATTCCCTCTTCCTTGATGGACGGATGAGATTGAATGTTAATTTTAATCCTATGAACCTTGGTCCTCCTTCTACCTATAAAAGGAACTCTATTACCATCAGAATAGAGTTTATGAATTATTATTATTTCATTACACAAAAAAAGGGTCAAGAAGGAGAAACCAAAAGTTCTACAACTATTCTGTGCTAGGGGTGTTCTTGGAGGACATATTGGATTCAATCAATCGCATCCTCAGGTACTCTTAATTTTTTAACACAACTATGCTTATGATGTGATTATCATGTTTGTTCAAGATCTAACCATTATATATAGTTATGTATATATATAAAATAAAACTTATATTTGGCATCGAGCCTGGTTTAGAACTCCATGATTTTCCTTGATGTTTGTGTGTAATTGTTGTGTTTATATCAATCAATAGTATGTCTGTTTGATTACTAATATTTATGTTTATATACCATTTATAAATATGAATATTTTGTCTTACTTAATTGATATTCAATTTTGATTGATTGAGCAAATAAATCATGCGGTTATATATATATATATATTTTTTAAGATCCTGTTAATTATAATATGGGCTCACCTGTAATAGCTTGATATATTTCTATGATTATTGGATTTATAACATATAAGAAAGATTTGATGTGTTGTTTCATCCGATTGAAGATGATATGATCTCGTATGATTTTTTGCTTGACGTGATATAACATGATGATGTGATTAGTTCATGAATAAAAGTCTGTTTTGTTTGATTCATGCGTAAAGTATTCAAAACGTTTGTTTAATATGCGAAGTATGCGGCTACGGGTATGTGAAGATGAAACGTTTATGAAAAATGAAAGTTTATGTGTATGGGCTCACTATGATGTTTATGAAAGTTTATTGGGCTTGGTTTAATATTTCTTAACTATAACATAAACATGAAATGTATGTTAGGTTTTGTTTTGGACAAGCCCATAAGTTTTTTTTTTTTTAAATCTTCTTGGTTTGACATTAAGAAAACTGTTGACCATAATGTCTGACTTTGACTGTTTGACTGTCCGACCTTGACTGACTGCTTGACTTCCGTCGTTGACTTGACTGTACTTTGACTGACTGTTTGACTTTGACTGTTGACTTTGACTAAGTGTTTGACTTTTATCGTTGACTTGACTGTTTGACTTTTGACCTTCAAATGTTGACTTTCGTCATTGACTTTGACTGCTGACTTTCGCATGTTGACTTTGACTTTTGACTTTTTTTTTTTTATTTTGGTTTTTTGATATGAACATGTATAGCCCTTGTGTGGTAATAACTATAACATGTTTTAGATCACCAAAGTGTATGAATTGTATGCTCTTTAGCTATCGCCACAGTGATACTAAAGTATTATGCTATATTAACATGTCATTGTAAGTCAACATCGTTTTGTGCAATCACATAAGAATAACTATCACCCACAGGAGATGTTTGTTCAAGTGTTTGTATATATAAACATAAAGAAATTAGCTATTTAGTCATACATATTAGAATGAAAAGTTACCCACAGGTAACTCTAATTCACATGTTTGAATAAATATTATGATTATGTATGTAACCATGAAAGGCATAATGTCCACAAATGTTTGTCTTTGCTTGCTTATATATGTGCGAATGTTTTATCACTTTATGACATGATTGTTGTTTTATTTAAGATTCTACCCACATGAGCTTCTTAATTTGTATATGTGTGAATTTGACTTTGTGTATCTTTGTCATGTTTTACAGCTTCTAGTTCTAAGTCTTTGCATTCGTATACTTCTTCTATCCCATTCTTCAATGGCACCAACTTCTCAGAATGGAAAGAGAATGTTGAGTTCACTTTGGGTGTGCAGGATATTGACCTTGCTCTCCTAATTGAAAAGCCAATTATGAATGATAAGAGTACCCCTGAAGATAAGGATCTCTTGAAAAAGTGGGAGAGAAGTGACAGGCTGAGCATACAGCTGATGCGAATGCACATTGATGCAAACACTAAAGGATCGCTTCCCGAACCTAAAAATGCTAAGGAATTTATGGAAATCGTAAAGGAACGCTTTAAGACAGCGGACAAGTCTCTAGCTGGGAAGTTGATGGCTGATCTGACAACCATGAAATATACCGGTGTCAGGTCAATGCACCAGCACGTGATAGAGATGCGTAGCATTGCTGCTAAGCTTACTGAGATGAAATTAACTGTGGATGAGAACTTTCTTGTCCAATTCATTCTCAACTCGCTCCCACCCCAATATGCTGCTTTTCAAGTGCATTACAACACTATTAAGGAAAAGTGGACTGCAAATGAATTGGCAAACATGTTGGTTCAAGAGGAAGCTAGGCTAAACCAGCAAGGTCTTAATCAAGCGCATTTTGTTAACCGAGGAGTGAACAATAAGCGTAAGCCTGCAAAGGTCAATAAGGGAGCACGACAGAGTAATTCTGGTCAACCTGAAAAGAAGAAGGCAAACAATATGACAATAAGTGTCGTTTCTGTAAGAAACCTGGTCATTTTCAGAAATATTGCATTAAGCGTCAAAAATGGTTCGAAAAGAAAGGTAATCCTTTGGGATTCGTAAGTTATTTTGAAACAAATTTGACTATTAAAGAATCTTCTTTATCATGGTGGTTTGATTTTGGTGCTAATGTTCATGTTTCTAATTCGATGCAGGGATACCTTTCAACCCAAATCACAAACCAGAATGAAAACTTCCTTTTTATGGGCAATGGCAATAAAGCCCCAGTTAATGCTATAGGCACTTATCGTTTGATTCTAGATCATGGATACTTTCTTGATTTGGAAAACACTCTTTATGTTCCAACTATTTCTCGCAATTTAATTTCAGTTTCTCAACTAGATAGACAAGGTTTTCAATTTCAAATTGCCGATGGATGTTTTAGTTTGTTTAAAGATTTTAAAGTTATTGGTTCTGGTTATCTTTCTGATGGTATTTATAAGTTAAATTTATCTTCATCATCAATACCTGGAACCTATTTAACCATGCATCATAATGATAGAACTGAACATGTTGAGGGTAATTCCTCATTCTTGGGGCATAAGAAGTTGGGACATATATCTCGTGAAAAGCTTCAACGATTGGTAAAAGATGGGATTCTACAGAACCTTGATTTTACCGATTATAAAAGTTGTGTGGATTGTATTAAAGGAAAGACGACAAAACACACAAAGAAAGGTGCCACAAGAAGTTCAGAACTCCTTGAAATAATACATACAGATATTTGTGTACCCTTCGACGTTCCAACTTTTGGAGGAGAAAAATATTTTATCACCTTTATTGATGATTTTTCACGTTACTGTTATCTTTACTTATTGCATGATAAATCTCAAGATGTGAATGCTGTAGAGCAATTCATTACCGAAGTTGAGAGTCAATTAGAAAATAAGGTGAAAATCATTAGGTCTGATAGGGGTGGAGAATATTATGGAAGGTATGACGAAACAGGACAACATCCTGGACCTTTCGCTTTACTTCTTCAAAAGCTTGGAATTGTTGCTCAATACTCAACGCCAGGTTCACCTTGGAAGAATGGTGTAGCAGAAAGGCGAAATCGTACTATAATGGAAATGGTTAGAAGCATGATTAGTCATGCGAGTTTACCCTTAAGTTTGTGGATGTATGCTCTTCGTTATGCTGTGTATATTTTAAATAGATTTCCAAGCAAAGCAGTTCCAAAGACTCCTTTTGAAATGTGGAAGGGCTGGAAACCTATTTTAAAACACCTGCAAGTTTGGGGTTGTTCAGCAGAAGCGAAAGTTTATAATCCCAAAGAAAAGAAATTGGATATGAAAACTGTTAGCGGTCACTTTATTGGTTTACCTGAAAAATCCAAGGGGTATATTATTTATTGTCCTAACCATAGTATGAGAATTATTGAAACTGGAAATGAAAAATTCATTAAGGATGGCGAAGTTAGTGTGAGTACACCGGTGCAAGAAAAATCTGTTCAAGAAATCAGAGTAATAATCCCTTTACCTCAGGTTTCTACAGATATTGTGACTCCTACGGTTGTTGAACCGATTAATGAGGGAGCAACACAAATAACGGTACCGGAGCTTCATGATGAAACTATTGCCAATGAAGATATTGTAGAACAATCAGAAGAACCAGCCTTAAGAAGATCTCATAGAGAACGGAAAAGGGCCATTTCTGATGATTATGTGGTTTATCTACAAGAATCGGATTTTGATTTAGGGATTATGAAAGATCCAGTTTCTTATTCACAAGCTATCAAGTGTAGTAATTCTGATAAATGGATTAATGCTACGAAAGTAGAGAAAAAATCGATGGATGATAACGGAGTCTGGGAATACGTTGAATTGCCTGAAGGACACAAAGGAATCGGCTGTAAATGGGTCTTTAAGACCAAACGCGATGCTAATGGAAATATTCAATGTTATAAAGCTAGACTTGTAGCCAAAGGTTTCACTCAGAAAGATGGCATTGATTACAAAGAGACTTTTTCTCCCGTGTCAAAGAAAGACTCTCTCAGAATTATTCTGGCATTAGTAGCTCAATATGACCTTGAGTTACATCAAATGGATGTGAAAACAACTTTTCTTAATGGTGAGCTTGAGGAAAATATTTACATGTGTCAACCTGAAGGTTTTGTCTTAGAAGGACAGGAACACATGGTCTGCAAACTTAAGAAATCAATTTATGGACTTAAGCAAGCCTCCAGGCAGTGGTATCTAAAATTCAACGAAACCATTCGAAAATTTGGTTATGAAGAAAATGCTGTAGATTCATGCATATACCTCAAGATCAGTGGGAGGAAGTTCATATTTTTGGTATTGTATGTAGATGACATACTACTTGCGAGTAGTGATCTTGGCCTTATGCATGAAACTAAGGAATATCTATCAAAGAATTTTGAAATGAAAGATATGGGTGAAGCTTCTTATGTGATTGGGATAGAAATATCTCGTGATAGATCACTTGGAACATTATCAATCTCACAGAAAGCATATATCGAAAGAATTCTAGAGAGATTTGAGATGAGTGCATGTAAGCCAAGTATAGTTCCGGTTTCTAAAGGAGACAAGTTTGGCCTCAATCTTTGTCCTAAGAATGAACTGGAACACAAGCAAATGGATAAAATCCCTTATGCTTCTGTGGTGGGAAGTTTAATGTATGCTCAAGTTTGCACACGACCAGATATCAGCTATATAGTTGGTATGCTGGGAAGATACCTTGTGAATCCTGGAATGGAACACTGGAAAGCTGCAAAGAAAGTTTTAAGGTACCTACAAGGAACGAAGGATCATCGTCTCAAATTTACGAAGTCAGATCAATTTGAGTTGGTTGGCTATTCAGATTCCGATTTCATGGGATGTAATGATACTCGAAAGAGCACTTTTGGATATCTTTTTCTATTAGCTGGAGGAGCAATATCATGGAAAAGTGCAAAAGAGTCTATTCTGACTGGCTCAACAATGGAAGCTGAATTTGTAGCATGTTATGAGGCTACAAATCGCTGTTCATGGCTGCGGAATTTCATCTCAATGTTTGGAGACCTAAATTTTGCCTCCGCACCTGTGAAACTTTACTGTGATAATGCCGCAGCAGTATTTTTTTCAAAGCACGCTAGATATACTAAGGGTTCAAGACACATGGATCTAAAGTACCTATGCGTGAAGCAAGCTGTTCAGATAAAAAGTTGTTCATTGAACACATAGGCACAAAACTTATGATTGCAGATGCATTTACGAAGGCGTTACCTCCCAAGACTTTTCTGGAACATGTTGGAAACATGGGTCTTGATGGAGTAACAAATAATTAGTTTCACTTAGACTTTAGCTTATGTTTGAACACTTATTGAGATCTTATTATTGTTATTATTTTGAACTTATTTCTGTATCCATTTTAGTATACTTTTATGTTATTGGATGAATGTTACAGAAATTGTTTTCTTTTGAAGACATTACTGGACCATTATGATATCCCTATTTAAGGCCTGATTAAGTAATTTTCTTGTGTTGTGGTACATGGAAGGGAACATGTTGATAACAAGACAACGTGCCACCGCCATGACTCGCATAAGTAATTTACTTGGTTGAGGTATTACGTTTATCCATTATATTTGTTTAGCAATTATGCGCGCTTATGTTTTTCTACGATTAACCGTTAAATATATTATCACATGGACCAGTGGGAGAATGTAAGAATATTTATACACATATAAATATACTCTTGGTCCATGCAATAACTTGGTTAATTATGAATTATGCTAAATATGTAATGTGAGAATATTTATACATATATAAATATATTCTTGATGCTAAATATTAATGTAAGAATATTTTGGGATCCTTTCATATTCCCTCTTCCTTGATGGACGGATGAGATTGAATGTTAATTTTAATCCTATGAACCTAGGTCCTCCTTCTACCTATAAAAGGAACTCTATTACCATCAGAATAGAGTTTATGAATTATTATTATTTCATTACACAAAAAAAGGGTCAAGAAGGAAAAACCAAAAGTTCTACAACTATTCTGTGCTAGGGGTGTTCTTGGAGGACATATTGGATTCAATCAATGGCATCCTCAGGTACACTTAATTTTTTAACACAACTATGCTTATGATGTGATTATCATGTTTGTTCAAGATCTAACCATTATATATAGTTATGTATATATATAAAATAAAACTTATAATCCCTTGTAAAAGATGGTAACCCCAATAATAGTGATGCTTCCCACTATTACCAACCATCCAAATACAAACCAAAAAAGATACAAATGGGGAAGGAAGTATCACCTAAAATACCAGTAATGCATTTGAAAAATAACTAAGGAAGTATCACGTAAAAATGTCACAAATGCATTTGAAAAATGACCTAAGGAAGCATTATGTGAAAATGCCACAAATGCACTTCGAAAAATTCACGTTTCCGTTTCATCCTCTAACATTCAATAAGATTTGTACTTAGAGAGTAAAATACGACAAAATAACTTCATAACTTTTAACGAGATTTTATTAATTACGTGCTGCAATCCTCTCCAACTGGAGATTTTATTCATTATATGCGACAGTCCTCTATATCAATTTCAAACTTTCCGATTATACACTTGTTTAATAAAATATTTTAACGACATAAATACCCTTATTCTCTAAATGTTTTTTTTTTTTTTTTTTTTTCTTCCTGTTTTTCAACAGTTCAGATATTATCCACAAAGTTTCTTATCGTGCAACTATTATCCACAATTTTTCTAGAGTGTGGCTTTTATCCACGATTTTGTTAGAATGCAGCTCTTATCTGCATGGTTTTTTAAAGTGATCATCCAGGGTGTTACTTAACCTTCCATAATTGTTTACATTATAGTATGTACATCATTATAAGAGCTAAAAAACTCTCCTTTGGTTCTTTAAAATCTATTTTTAATTCCCTAACTTTTGCAACAAATATACACAAGCAGATATTCCAAAAAATATGCACAATCAATCAAATCCAAAAAAATGAGTTTAGGAAACCGTTTTTTAAGGATAAACAAACACATTGCATAAAATATCCACACCATATCTGTGTAGAAAATATCCACCACTAGAATCTTTACAGGAAATATGCACAACTAATAAATTATTTTGGTCTGTACACATTTAGGATTATTTTAGTGTCATGAGAATGATTTGCATAATTGTTTCTATGATTCTAGGAGCAAGAGAGTAAGACCCATATTTTCTAGGGTTATAAAAATAATTAACTCATTATTTTTGTTCGAATATTGAGAGACTCTATTAATCACCATCGACATCCAAAAACATACTCCCTCCGTACCATATATATATTAGGCGGAGGGGGTCAATTCATTTAGATTAAGAAAATTACTTTGAATTCCTCATTTTTCCTATCTTTTCTTATTTTACCCTTTTAACTATTCTTAACACAATTTTCCATACACGATAAATGAGGGTATTTAGGAGAAAATTCATTTTAGAAACAAGACTCGGCCTTGCTAGTGGGACAAATAACAAACCAAAATTCACCTATATAATAGGTATGAAGGGAGTACAAGGATCATCACAACGTAAAAGCACGTGTAAGAAAATAAGAATTCCACCTAACACACTTATAAAGTGGAGTCTATTTTTGGGAGGACTCCTCTAAATAGTGTATTTAACATGTTACCTTAATTGATTGATTAGTTAAGAGACGACCCATCATGATTCATATTTAAAATCTCGAACCTCGTTACATAACTCCCAAAATTAAAGTAATGTTTAAAATGGTAGTGACTAAATACAACCTCCATTTTGACAAAATGCAACCCTCACGTAACAGACACAATCTTAAATAACCTTAGTGGTGTGGGTGATATAACCCACGAATATACTTGGTTATTCATGGACGACCTTCTTCATCTCCTAATTGTTCTATTTTTATTTTCCAATGATGTTGCAGATGATGAATGATTATTTTTTATTTTAGAAATCTTCAACTCCTTCATCATCTAATTCAAGCTATGGAAACAGATCCCATAATCATTTAGAGGACAAAACTCAAATCCAACTTAAACCCTAATTTGTAAAAGAAAAATATTAACATTTTTATCCATAATCTTTGTCCATGGGTAACTATGTTTTATGCAAATTATACTTCGATCAGATCTTAATTTTTCGTTTCTGTACTTAGTACATATATAATAAATTCAAATGATATTTATAAGAAATCAAATCAATGGTACTTCATATCAATAATTCTTTCCTTTAATCCCATGAGGATCATAATGATAGAATGTGTATGATATGAATTGTGCAGAGACCTGATGATGAAATAAGCTATATCATCCAATATATATTATATATAGTGCTTTCAGTTCCATAAACATTCAAATATACAGTTAATATGACAGTAAAAGAATACCAGATGTTGATGAAGAAGGTGTGTTTTGTTTACCATTTCTAAGGAGGTTTGAAAATATTTTTATTTTCAAAAGAAGGGTTGTATTTAGTTTAATGATAGTTACATTTAGTTAATTCCTTTAGAATATATGTGCACCCTCTATAATGGACTGTAAAATGGGAAGGAGCCGTTAGACTTACGATGGCTCTAACGGTGACCCAAGATTCAACATACTTGGGTCACACACGTCACCAAAATTCAACGTCCAAGCATACTGGGGATCCAAGATTCACGCTCGGGAGGCCATTTCTAACACCGCGAGACGATAAGAAAACCAGCGCCTCCTAGAAATTAACGAAGACTTCCACCTTGTTGGCGTCTTGACCTAGTGTCAAAATGGCAACCTAGATACCGTCCCAGATTTACCGTAACAGTTCGCGCAGAACAAAAACTCTCAATTCTCATTTTTTTCCCCTCTTTTCTTCTTCCACACACGAAGAACATGATTTTTCATGGCTATATTGATGGGGATTTAGGGTGTTTTTGTGGGAGAGTTTAGAAGGGTTTGTGCTAGTTGCTGTGGAGAATCTACTGGTGGTATTTTAGGAGATTTTCATCAACAAACTAAGTCTAGGTACGAAAATTAAGTTTTGATATATTGATTTTATTTATTTTATGATTTTTATTTTGGTTATATAACGTTCGATTTCGATTAGGCTTAGAATTGTCGATTATATAGGATCACTGTACTATATGTGTTTTGTAATTCATATTCAATGAAATAAATGAAATATTTTTGGAATTCAGTATTGTTAATACTCCCTATTGGAAGTTGTCCTGAAAAATATCTGTTGATAATGACGAAGATTCTTATTTCCGAAAAAGACAAACATTTATAAAGATAATGGACATTCCAATCCAAAAATTATCTATTTACTAGGCCCGGGCTCAACCTCTCATTTCGGTATTTTGTCATTTATTAGTGGTTATATGTATAAGGTTTCTATCCATTGATAGTAAAGATGGATAATTATATATTAAACCTTATGTATGCAACAATTCTAGTAAGAGTCTCCCTTTCAAGGGTATACCTCCATTGGAAAGGATGCGAGCCTATGGTCATTTGACATCACTGTTGTAGTAAATCAAAACAGTAGGTAATTACGATCGGGATAGTTCGAAATATATAATAGATATTATTTTTGTTGAATTTCGTTGTTGGTTATCTTGTAGCTAGTTCATCTAGGAACCGTAAGAGTTTCATATAGTCTGCGTTTATGTAGATAATCACGTACATTTAAGCATCATAAAGAGCACAAAAATGTAGGAAATGAGATTCACGACAACTCGATTACAACAACTAAAAGGATTACATGACAACTCAACTACAACAACTGACCAACTATAAGAATCAAAATCCTGCAAAATAAACGATGTAAAACTCGGAACAAAGAAAATCTAAAATTGAAAATTTATCTTTCTTTACATTAACACACCACAACCCAAAAGTATGCCGGAGTGTAGGAGATCTCATTAATAAAATGTGCACCTGATATCCACAATACCAATACAAATTTTTTTATCTTAGTAGCTTGTATTATCTCCGCTTTAACACAAAACAGTAAATTTGTCAAAAGCAAACAGTACAATACGAAAAACAACTGGTTCTATAAGGGAAGTTTAAATTATAATTAAAGTTATATTTTTGACTTAGCTTCATAAGTGAAGTTCACGTTTGTTGTTGGGAACTCTCATGTTTTTTGTCTCACTTAGTTCGTCTCTATAAATTTTTCTCCCGTTGTTGTTGGAGTTTCTCCATATTCAATGCCACATGTATTTGGATACATGTTATCTAGTATAAGTCCCTGAATGTAAATCGCTGAACAGTTCTTTATACACAAAGTTTTTCTCACAATTTTCAAACTTTGACCTAATGTTGTTATTGAAACAATTTTGGCAAGTAGATTTTAACATTATGTATGGTGTTCTCTTATGTGCATGAGCAGATTCGATTATTGTATTTTTAATGTCAAGCCTCAAAGAAATACAAATTGAGCAAGTAAAAGTAGTTTACAGTCGATTAATCAATAAATCAAAACACATCAATATGTATTTCTACTTCTAAGAAACTGACTTAGTTCGTCTGTATCAAAAGAATTATGATTCCAACTGACTTCTAAGGAAGTGTCCTTGCAGTCGTTGTCGTTGACTTATAAGCTCCTAATCCTAAGTTTAACCCCTCCATAACTCTAACCAAAACATCGATATTTCACCTTCCGTATTAACACCTAGATAATGAAACAAATGTGTCTTACTTTCTTTAAGGAAAATGACAGAGATCAAGATCTTAATTCTAAATAATCAACAAATGTTTCTTATTGTTCATAAAATCAATCAACGGAAAATTACTTTGAGAAAAATTCATATACCCTTTTAACTTTTTTGTATAGGTGCAACTGTATCTAACAAAAATCAAAACTTTCATGATATTTGTATTTAACAAATATCAGTATTGTCAAAATGACATGATCAGTCATCAAGTGATTAATCCATAATGTAGTTTTGTACCTCGTAAAGTTTTTTTTAGCATTTTCCAACCCGCCACCTTCTCATAAACATTGGGAACTTCTTAAACCTGAAAATACATATATATACCATCACTCACAGTCAATACCTCTATTATATCATAAGAAAAAACCAATATATATTATACCCAATGAAACATTATGGATAATTTGAAGTAATCACCCGCAAATGATGACCAATTTGATAACATTTTAGAATATAAGATCCATACTTACCAAAAATTACCGTCTCAAAGCCACGTGAAACTTAGTTGTCCAAAAAGTAAAATATATGGCTATGTGATGCCAACAAAGTAACTACAATGAGATTATGCGAGGTGTGGCGTGGTAATGGTCCAAAACGCAGTTTTCTAATATACATTGTCTCCCTTTATAGCTTCTTCCACATAAATCTGTTATGGTCATCTACCAAATCCCATCATACCTATCGATTAAGTTATATCGTTCACATCAAATAAACCTTAATTCAAATTAATCAAAATAAATTTGAATGACTTTAACAGTTTAAAATTTAAAAACACTGGACATTTTCTATCACGATCAAACTATAGTTAAGAAAACAATCATATCGTTCTTTTTTGCTGGTAGATTATAAACAAAAACGGAATCAAACAAAATGATAGTTGAAAGGTGCCTCCAGATTATGCCCAAAGGTTATATAGCTTGAACATAGGGTAATAGTGAACTGTCTCTTGGGAATCAAATCAAACAATTAAATCAATAAGGAAACAAAAACATATAGGATAAAACACCATGCTTAGTGAATTCCCAGCCGACTAACATACATGATATGGTTTGAATCGCTAGATTTAAAGCTATCCAATGAATTTTAAACAATGATTTTGAGTGTAAAATTATGTCTTAGAACTCTCATTGTGCCTGCAAAAAAGAAAATATTAACTCTCATTGAATGATGAACGTGAACTACTTAGTTTATATGAAGTTGATCGTTTGACTGCGAATCCAAATACGACATTGAACATTTTTGAGACATGGTGTTCAAGTCTTCAACCTTTGGTTAGTATCACGTTTCATGTAGACTTCGGTATCCAAGATATGATTTTATAGCTTGGTATGTTGCATCAAATTACTTTAAAATATTTTATGATGCTTCTTTCATCCATGTATCCCTATTAATATAATACAGTTTATGCTATTCAGATGTCACCATTGATGATTAAAATAGATTTTTTCCTTCATGTCTTTTTTATTCATTAGTTTCATTGTGAATAAATGAAGACCATGAACATCATTCAATAAATTTGAACTTCATCTTTGAAAGTTAATGGGAGCCAAAGTATAATGTGGCTTATGAGGCTGATATTGGGCGTTTTTATCTAACAATCTAGATTATGCAAACACGGTATGAATATACAGAATCGTTTAACCAACGTTTAATTATTTACTTGAAACAAACAAATGAACAAATCTAGTTTTTGCCGTAACAAATTACTCTAACGATTTTTTTTTTTAAGAATATAAAACCAACAAATCTGAATTTTTTGAAAGCAATCCAGGAAGTTTATACCGAAGAAAAAAATATTTTGACCTGAATAAGAATTCAAATTACCAAAATAATAATAAGGTAAATAATTATGTGAATAATGCAAAAACTACTGAAGATGTTCAGGCTATTCATGCCTTTTGACACAACCAAAACCATGGTGAACCATATGGTATAATACCTTATCAAGAATAATAATGGGAAAAATAACAAAATAATTTGGATTCACTAAAAATTGCCTTCAAAAGTGAATGAATAGTCATATCACCCTCTCATTTTTTCTTTCGATTTTCTGATCTTACTACATGAGCTTTTTGTATATACAATAAAACGTAGATTAAGAAGTATGGAGTTCAAGGAGTTCAAACTTCAAAGAGAGACTTACAAAAATTACATGAGATCTAGTTTCACAAAATAATCCTAGCACCTTTTCGACTTTTTTAAGAGATCAGGAGCGTAACATTTGGACGGTCAATTGCGAAGGAGGTAAGATAGGGACACGTCAATTATCATATCTTTTAGGATGATTAGTCTTTAACTTGTTGACTGCAACAAAATGAATCTGGTCATTGATGATCATGTTAGAAATATGGCAGCTATGTGCATGAGCTTGGCAAGAAGAGGACCACAACCATGCTCTCCGCTCCAACATATCTACTCGTTTTCTTCCGAAAGCAGCCTCCACAAATCTCATTTGAATCAACTTGCGACGGCTCAAAGTCTCGATCTGATTAGGTTAGATCCACCTATAATACGGTCGTTTCCTTGCAAAATCTAGGCATGCAAGATCAAGTCAACGAAGTTGAGTCAACTAAAACATTGCAGGAACTTCTTTCTACACCAAGCAAGAGTTGTAAAACAACCAAAGAACTTGTGTATATCCCCTTGCGAATCTAAATAAACTATGCATAAATTTTCAAGCGGATAAATAAGCAAAAACACAGATGGGTGAACCAATCACATAACAATCCATACGATCTGAAATGATGCAACAACATACCATGCATAGATCCAAATGAGAAAATTTATTTCAGGGACACTTAAATAAATGAGCAACATACCATGCATAGATCCAAATAAACAATCCATATGATCTGAAACGATGCAACAACACTTAGATAAACCAAATTTTAGATGGATTTCATGGATTTAGAATCTTGGTTATTCTAAATGTTCTAGAAGTTGTTGGAATCTATGAAACTTTATGTTGATTATGTCAATGCATGTTTTTTAATATTTGAATCGACACTTAAATAGATGTGTTTGTCTATTGGTATAAATGATTATCAGATGTGACTTGATCTTGTATATGTTATTAGTTTTTTATGTTACAATAAACCCTTCTTTCATATATTTTTCTTTCGACGCTAACAAAAAATGTAGTTTCCTTAGATAAGTACTCAAATTAAAAATTTATTCCATACAACCCAACTCAACTTTTTGTCTTTGCATATGAGCTTTGTTTATGGCTAATAAAATCTTCAATACCATATATGAGTTTAATATAATGGGATACCGAGGATTTTAAGGTTAATGCCAAGAATTTGGTGCAAATCATGGTGATATAACTATACGACTTCAATACCATATATCTCCACGCATTTGATAAATTCACCACATTTATTGTGGCATAGCTTCTCGTTTCTGATCACTCGTTACGTCAAATAGACTATTAAAGATTATAACTTTAAGATGGAGGAAAAATATACAACGTGTCCTTTAAGAATTTGATTAGGTTGTTTCAATTCCCTTGGTACACATGGGTCCTCGACGTTCTTGTTCTTCGATGCATTTGTAGTTGCAGGAAATCCTACACTACACCCCTCAAAAGATTTCATTAACATTCAACTCATTTTAGATTAACAATCTTAATTTTATTGATGAATCTTTGAACAATATTACAAGAAAATATAAAGGAATCAAGAATAACCACTACTCTAGATTTTCTCTATCCTATTTACTTGCTTCTCAATCAGAAAATATCTCTCTCCTCCTTACAGCTGGTCGGTTCTTTATATAGAGTTTTACATAGTGGATGACAGCTAATCTGTACTTTATTTTCGGATATGACTTGCGACATTCTCGCAACCTTACAAATGTTAATCTCACAAACTCTCTAATATTCGCAGGACCATCACACTTTTCTCATGATTTAGCTGATGTCGTTTATTATGTCATTTCTGAAGCTATTCTGCGACACTGTCGTGTTGTGTTGTTAATAATTTCGCTGAAATATTATTGCTGCGAGATTCTGATCCTACATATTTCCTCTTCTCATATCTTCTCTTCGAATTAGAGAGTGATGTGAGAAATGCCGCAGTTATCCATCATTTCATATTCTACATTTATCACACGTATCCTTTATCCCATCTGTTTCTTGACACGTCTTTTGTAACTGCTGCTTTTTAACCGCTCACATCTTTCCGCATTAATCGTGTTCATCTTCTCGAGATAAAATTTCCTCTATATATACTCTTTCTTACTCTCTTTTCTCTCTTTTTATTTTCTTTGCAACTTCATCGATCTTCTGCAAATTCCGCTATTGCAACTTTTTCTTCTTTTTTATTCTTTCAATATTTTTAATTTCTTCTATATCTCCATACTGTTCCCTCTGTAGATATTCATCATTCGTAATTTTCTTCGAATTAATCTTCTTGATATTGTTTCCCATGGATTCATCGAGGTTAGTTTTCTTTTTTCTTTCTTATGGGTTTTGCTGAAATTGATCTTGCTTACTGCCTTATTTGATGATGTTTATATGATTCCCATACTTGTGCTTACTTTCTTATTTGATGCTGTTTATGTAATTCCCATACTATTGTTATTTCAGCAAAAACGCCTCTAATACCAAATTTACGGTTCAGAACCCCGATATTCCCAAATCGCAGCATAAGGTTGTTGTAAACAAAAGAAAGTCTACAGATCCTAAGGTAGTAAGAAACATTATTCTTTTCTAATAACAATATTGTTGCCTCTGTTTCTTATCTGGATTGTGATTCGCAGGGTGATAAGGATGCCAACAAACCTCTCAAGAAATCTCTCCACCTCAAAACCGTTGAAACCTCTGTTCCCTTTCACTTACTTATCCCTTCAAAATCTCCTGCGACATCTTCGCAAGTTAAACCATTATCTCCAATTTGCGAAAAGGTTGCCTCAGATTTCATCCCTTCAACTGACCTTTCAATGATTGAAACTCCCCTTATTAATCCTTCTGTGAATGAAACTTCTTCTCCTCCTATTGATAATGTTTCCCAATCTTCTATCATTACCAGTTCTCTACCTGAGCCTCTTCCTTTAAATATTGCTTTCAAAGTTTTGTCTGAGGTTCTGGATGATGTTAAGAAGTCTCCCATTGATCCTGTCAAGTCTGGTGTTTGGAAAATTCTGAGTAAGTATTTTGGCCCTGACAGAGCTGCTTCGCAAACAGCTTTGGAAAAAGAGGTTGAAATCTTGAATAAAGATCTCCAGATGATGACTTTAGAGTGTAATGCTCTTCGTCTCGAAAATCAAAAACTCCAGAATCTTTCATTGGATCGCGACAATCTTCGCAAAAAGAATGATGAACTGAGAGGTATGTGTTTTGATTTGATTATATAGAAATAGACCAATATGATTTGGATAATTTAATTCTTAAATATTGTTTATTGACTTAATGACAATATGAGTTGTTGCTTCACCGGTTTCTTGTAACCTTTGTGCGTAATTGTTAGGTTCAGAAATATATTTGTCTCATTATTTTATATTTCATGCTTGGGTTAATTTCTTTGATGGGTTATGCTTCGAAGAGTCAGATATTATTTGTGAATCAATATCTTAGTTTCGTATAATTTTATCGCTGATGCAACTTGATGGTGCATGCTTGGATTTATTCTTTTGATGTGCCATGCTTAGGGTATACCGGTGACATTTGCGATTCTAACACATATAATAGGTGATGCCAATAGAACGAACAATAAACATATATTCATAATTATGTTTCATTTCAGTATTTGAAAAGAAATAGTGGTGGATACCATAAAACCTTGGTTATCGTCTCTCTGTGAATTGAATTTATTTTGTCACTTTAAATTTATTATTTCGTTTCCAATTATAAAATTTCCAAAAACATCATTTCTGATTAGTTTTATTAGATATATTGGTTACAGTATTTCCACCGCTCCTTGTGGGAACGACCCGTACTTTCCTCTGTCTACATTGTAGACACCGTGCGATTGAGGTTATTATAATATAGGCATCTCCGGATCCTATCAATTTTTTGGCGCCGCTGCCGGGGAGCGGTTGTGGAATATTGTAATTAGTATTTTTTTGTTATTTTGTAAATACTTAGGTGTTTATTTTTTTTATTTTTTTTTGTACAGTATTTTTTTATTTTTTAGGATTTCTTTTTTCCTTTTGACTTGTTTTGTGCTTCAGAATTTTAATTCAGGAGCCTTTTTGAGAACAATGAGTGCTTTGCGCGAGACGTTGTCTATGACGCTTGGGGAATACATGTATGAGTCACGATATAAGGAAGTTCTTGCTTATAATCATCATAGGTATGGAACTTGGAATCCTCGTAATTTTGCTATGGGTGGTTATTTAGGTGAGTATCAACCCCAATACCATGAGGGTGAAAATGAGCTTGACACTAGAAGTGATTTTAGGAATTATGATACTGATATAATATCTGAATCTATTGTATCTTACCCAACTCATGATCATTTAAGTGATTATTTGTCTATTCAAAAGGACGAGAGTTGTGTTAGAGACACCATTTATTCAGATAATGATGATTTAGAAGAACATATTTATACAGAAGATACTATTGTTGAGTCTGATGACTTAGAGACAGTAGACGTGCATAATGAGATATTTTCTAATCATTCAAATAATGATTTTCCTATAAGTCACTTGGTTGTAGATAGGGATCATGCGATTATTCATGATATTTTTGCTCCATTGAGCTCCTGTTTTGCTGACCCATCTTGTGATTTTCTGATTGCTGATGTGGATGTGGAGGCAATTGGCACTGATCAGGTAACTACTGATTTTGAACCAATATCAGTTTGTTTAGCCCACTTTACAGATTCCGATGATACTATGCTTATTGACATCGTCAATGCATTGCGGTCTCCAATTTGTAATCAAGGTAACTCAACAACGGAAGTTATTTCCGCGGACTTAGAACCAGATTTAGGAGTTGCTGATTTTGATAAACTTGAACCATTAGATACAAGTTTAAACCATTGTGTCGAGTTGGATGATTTTGTGCCTTTTTACGTTGTCAATGCATTGATTCCTATGATTTCTAGTGAAGATAATGTGTCGACCGAACGTATTTCATCTGATTTAGAACCTGATTTAGAGTGTGTTTCCGAAATAGAAACTAATATGTTTGTTTCCATGAGAATGATATGCTTATCTTGACTAAGAACTGTTTTCTTTTGGGAATGGATTTACACATCTTTTTGGAATTTTATAGTGTTTGCAGGTTCATATTTACAGCTGACCTGATTCGTTGGATTGATCCCCAACTTTTCAGACTTTATATATATGCTTTGCTGCTTACTTTGGTGCAACCTCACCTTGTTTTAGGTTCTTTATGTGCGCAAGCAGGGATACAAAGATTATACTTTATGGGAGTCAACCCATACGATTTCGCTTCATGGGAGTCAACCCATCAGATTTGTTTTCTTTCCTTTATCTTTATTTGTTTGCTTGAACTTCCCATCTTAATTATTATGTTGGATGACTCGATTACATTGAGGACAATATAACGTTTAAGTGTGGGAAGGTGGCATTTTCGTTGGTTAAAAAAAAAAAAAAAGATGACCAGTTGTGTAGCGGGTCTAAAAAAAAAGAGAATTTTTTTTGAATATCATGACCAGCTGTATAGCGGGTCTAAGAAAGCAAAAAAAAATAAAAATAAAATAAAAATAAAAAAATTATAATTTGATTGTTTGGGTAATGACCAGCTGTGTAGCGGGTCTTTTCTATGGTATTTTCTATGACCAGCTGTGTAGCGGGTCTAATTCTCTCTTATGATATGACAAGCTGTGTAGCGAGTCAATTTTTTCTTTTGCTCGAGGACTAGCAAAATATAAGTGTGGGGGTATTGGCGCCGTTGCCAGGGATGCCTATATTATGATAACCACAATCGCACGGTTCCTACAATGTAGACAGAGGCAAGTACGGGTCGTTCCCACAAGGAGCGGTGGAAATACTGTAACCAATATATCTAATAAAACTAATCAGAAATGATGTTTTTGGAATTTTTACAATTGGAAACGAAATAATAAAATTAAAGTAACAAAATAAATTCAATTCACAGAGTGACGATAACCAAGGTTTTATGGTATCCACCACTATTTCTTTTCAAATACAGAAATGAAACATAATTATGAATATATGTTTATTGTTCGTTCTATTGGCATCACATATTATATGTGTTAGAATCGCAAATGTCACTGGTATACCCTAAGCATGGCACATCAAAAGAATAAATCCAAGCATGCACCATCAAATTGCATCAGCGATAAAATTATACGAAACTAAAATATTGATTCACAAATAATATCCGACTCTTCGAAGCATAACCCATCAAAGAAATTAACCCAAGCATGAAATATCAAATAATGAGACAAATATATTTTTGAACCTAACAATTACGCACAAAGGTTACAAGAAACCGGTGAAGCAACAACTCATATTATCATTAAGTCAATAAACAATATTTAAGAATTAAATTATCCAAATCATATTGGTCTATTGCTATATAATAAAATCAAAACAGCCTATTACCCAAATGGTTTCAATCCATAAAAACCCTAGTTATTAAAGATCTAGCAAGACATTATTATGGGTTTCTTAAAACCGATCAAAAGTAATAACAAAAGAAGAACGGTTAAACCGTGTTGTTGTCTTTCTCGTCTCTTGTTCGTCTGCTCTAAAACACCTCCAGGGCGCTGCTTTCTTTTCCTTCTCTCTGGCCGTCATCTTGCGGCTCTCGTCTCAAAACCGGCCTCCCCTTTTCCTTTCTGTTCGTTTATGTTCATATAGGTGCTGCTTCGAATCTCATAAGACCTAGCCACCTTTGCAAGGCCCAGCCCATTTAGCTCCAGCACCAATCGACATTTCCTAACCATCCGAGTCTCGACACCAGTTCAGAGCCAGCACCATTTTCTGTTTTATGTCTCATTATCACGACTCAAAACTGCCCCACGTTACCAGCGTAACCAACCAACACACATCTCCATTCATTACTATTTACTACCAGGCTACTGTGAACACACAAACCACGAGGGCATCCGAATTCTCACAATCAATCATCATCATCTAAAGAGATTTATGATGATGATATCCTAGTGTTGATTCCTTGGCTCAAAACCTTCGGGTTTATCATAGCCTCATCTAACAACTCCATGCGAGGCGTTTGCGCACGGGGTATAAGTACCAATAAAGAAAGAAAAACGTATAAGTAAAGATCCATGGGGTTAAATAAATATAAAGTGCTGAAATGTAAACAAGACCAAGGTTTACGTGGTTCAGCACTAAGGCCTACGTCCACGGGGTTTGTTGTTTTACTATATTCTTCACGGTTACACGAATAGTCGAATGACTTTTGGGTTTACATGTTTCTCTCTTCTAAATGATTAACTTACACTTGCAATCTCTCTCTCTCTCTCCTTCCCTTCCTGATTTTTCCGATCCCCTTTCCTCTTGGTGGAGACGGGGTATTTATAAGGTTAGAATGTGGGACCCATCTCTGAAGGCCGTTGGAACCTTATCTTCTTGTGTCCTTGCGTCTATCACGCAGAGGTATGCGTTTGCCCCTTGATCCCGCAGATGCATCCTCGCTCGTTCCACAGGTTGATCGACACGTACACTGCTCAG
This sequence comes from Papaver somniferum, assembly GCF_003573695.1. NCBI lineage: Eukaryota > Viridiplantae > Streptophyta > Magnoliopsida > Ranunculales > Papaveraceae > Papaver > Papaver somniferum. Next base: position 152,983,726 of record NC_039359.1, read on the forward strand.
AGTGTTTAATGTGGGTAGTTTAGGGGTCTGCTCGTGTCAGACAAGTGTCTTCTGCCCCTGTCACGTCCGTGTCAGCTAACTTTCTCTCCACCGTTGATCTTAGCTTCTCTTTTGGGGATGAGATAAAGTAACTCCTCGGGGTTTATTTGGTGTTTCGTAGCGCATCATGTTTTGATGTTTTGGCCTGCATGCTTTCCACGTATCTTTTTATATACACGTGTCTGATAGTGAGATATATGTGTACACAATTTGCCCCTTTTCTTCGGGCTTGAATGTCTAATGGGTGCCTTGAAGAAAAACCATCGTCGCATATTCTTCTCACTCCTAATAACTTCTCCTAGATACTTGGGCACGTATTTTATTCGTGCATTAACTGCTTATGTAACGGGCATGTTTCCCATTCCTCCATTAATTTCCTTCTCTTTCTTTCGGGTATATTAAGGAGAGAAAGAAAATTAATTTCATTCTTCCTAAACATTCTCTCAATTTTCATTCTTTGTTTTTCAGCCCTTAAATTCTCTGTCAGTCTTCATTGAACCTGTGACCTTAAATTCTCTCCACCTTAGCATTAATCACGCCCGCTTCCACTGTTTGTTTCTTCTGCTGCTGTTTTTGCCGGTAAGTTTTTCTTTTCTTTGTTTCCACTTTTTTACGCTTTGTTGATTTGTAAATTCTCTGCTACTGTTGTTCCTTGTTTGTGATGAAGAACTTATTTTAATGCTTGCATACTAGTTTGCCCCTGTTCTTCATCTTAAATCAAGGAGGCCACTGTTTTGCTTGTATTTGAGTTTTTGAAGGTGTGAATTTTATGGAATTTTGAGCATGTATACAAATTTTAGGGTTTCTGCGTTATCGTGTGTGTATTGCTATTGATGTGGTTTTTTTTGATCTTTGGTAATGTTTTTGAATGTGTGTAACTTGTTCTTGATTTTAATCTTTTCGCAGCCATGTCTGACCGTCCGCGGCTTACTTATCAGACTCCTGGTTCTGGCCTATCGAGATCTCCTCCGCGTAGAGAGTCTCAAGATGATGTTCGTCGGAGTCGAGTTTCTTCTGGAGCGAAGGTCTCGTCTTCTAGGGAAGAGATTCCTCCGACAAATCCTTCTGGGTCCCGAAGAGTCTTCGATCGCGCAGCGTCTCGTCCTCGTGATGATATTAGGAGTACGCAGGCTCCGTCTCGTGTTGTTGCTTTTGATGTTCCTCCTCTACGTTCGTTGTGCCCGAGCATCATCTGCTGTCCCCTCCAACTTTTAAAGAGAAGAATACGAAGGGTGTAGTTCCGAGGGCTGAATCTTCAAAGAATCCTCCTGTGAAGAGAAAAGATTCCGAAGCGTTCATTAGTTCATCCGGCCCCGCCGAGGAGGATGAGGCTGCCCCCTTGATACGAAGTGTTTCGGTTAGTAAGAAAAAAGTAACCTTCAAGCATATTGAACTCGAAATATTCAAGGAAAAGCATGAGCTTCAAGCCTTCGGGGTTCGTTTCTATGCCCCTGAGGATGATATTACTTATGAGCTTATCTCAAAGTATGAGTTCGATGAATTTCATTTGTTAACGACGGTTGGAGCGTTCGAAGCTGGTCTTATGCTGCCGTTGTACAAATCAGGTGATTCCTTCTACTATGACGTGCTCGCTAGTCGTGAAGGCTCTTCCACCAATACTCACAGCCGTTCCTTATCCCAACTATCGGGGAATTATCTCCGCGTCCTGAAGGAGTGCTATCTGCGGAGCAAGGGGGAGACGTCGATGACTTGCTACGTCCCCAATCCCGCGGAGAAGGAATGGTATACTCCTGAGAATTTCAATAACTCCTTCGGTGATTACGTCAATAGTAGGAACCGCAAGCCGTGGAGTGTCAGCCTTCGGAATCTCGCTGCTCCTCGGGGCGAGATTAGTCTGTTAAATGAGGTCAGCGATGCCAAGCTGAAGTATGTTCCTGGCACGGAGGGGTCTAGTCATCGGAAACTCTTCCCAGCGCGCGAGAGGATCAAGCGCGACCATGACTACGAGTGGCACGCCACCGTTATCGAGATAGTTGGTCCATGGGCTTACGGTTGGATTCCTGGTCCCCGCGGTTGGCGGCCTACCGAGAGTAGCAAGCCACGCGAGTCTCCTCCTGCTCGTTATGGAGATTTCTGTCCCTGGCGTTTGAACTTTGCGGGTATGAATTTTCCTTATGCCCTTGACGTCGTAGAGGGAGACGAGGAGGAAGGTTCTGGTGCTATACTTCCACCGAAGAATACCTCAACTGCTCAGGTACGCGGATTCTAGCTGCGCTTCTCCTCTTTTAGAAATTAAACTGTCGGGAAAAATAATTCTTTTTGTGGTGTTGGTTTTCAGGTGTTAAAGAAGAAAAAGATTAAGCCGAAGCAGTCTTCTACCATTGTGATGGGCGAGGCTGAGTCCCAAGAAGAAGTTACTAGTCCAGTGAACGAAGAGTTTGCTGAGGATGAGGAGATTACAGATGGGGAGGAACGTACTGGTACTTCCCCTATCAATGTCGAAGAAGAGGTCTTCGTGGGTCATGTTGGTGATGAAGGGAGAAACAAAGCCGTGGTGGCTGATGACGTTGTTATTGGTGACATTTCTGTCCCTGCTGGTGATGTCGCGGATACCCTTCCCGCCTCTCAATAATTTTCTTTTGATCGGATGTACTCCACAGGGGAGTTCTTTGACGATGCCCTCGATTTTCCCGAGGACTTCTCTTTACTTTCCCCCAATGATAATTGGGATGTTCTTGGTGGTGATGGTAATGGAGACGCTACTGTTGAAGATAGTGGCGCGGAGGAGCATGCTGCGCATGTAGGCGTGGAGGAGCATGCCGACATTTGTGCTGAAGGGGCCGTGTCAGAGAAGGGGAAATCGGTCATTGATGCGTCTGCTGGTAATCTTCCACAGTCGCCGACGTCTGAGGGTGAGGACGCCATAATGGATTGGTTCAAGGAAAAGAATCTTCTATTTGTCTCTCATCCCGCCCCTGTTGTTGCTGGGGAAAAGGAATCTACTGCGTATACCCGTCGCATGATGGAGATGTCTTCTAAGGCGCGGGTGTCTGAAGCCTGGGGAAAAAATTTGAGTGTTCCCGAAGATACCCTTGTGCCGGAGCCTCCTACTTCCGTTGCAGATATGATGGCCATCGCTGACGGGTATCAATATGGCTTTCCGCAGCAGCGTGTCTTGGAGGTAAATTTTCGTACATACTTCTTCGTGACGATCGAATGCTTCGGTGAAATAATGTTTGTCATCTTGATGTGTAGATGATGAGGAGTGAGCATTGTAACCACGTGCTGTATCAGTTCTTCAAAGCGAAATCTCTGAAGCTCGAGGCTAAGCTTCGTCACAGAGAAAAGGAATTATCTGCGGCTGAGGTGGAAATAGAAGAGCTGAAGAAAAGCCTCAAGGAGAAAGAGAAGCTGGGTGAAGCAGAGGCCGGTCTTCGTTCCGAGCTTGTTGCTGTTCGCGCTGAGTTAGAGCAAACTCGCAGCCAAATTTCAACTTTCACAGGTTTGGTTCTTTTTCCCTCGCAGTATGTCGTCATTCCTCTATTTCTTAGTTGTTCTGTCTGAGTCTCCCCACCCTATCTCCAGTGGGTGGCGTCCCCGAGCTGATATGGCTTCGAAACGAAAGAGATCGGCAAAAATCTCGTATTAGAGATCTTGTTGAGAAAATTAAGCATGAAGCCAAGAAATGGGATGCTCGGGCTGAGGTATGGCGCGCGAGGCATGTTCAGATGGTCGACATGCAAAATCTGTACAACCATGATCGTGCTTTATTTAATGGCACACTGCTGTGGACACGTGATAGTCTGCGGGAAGCCCGTGAGCGTACTTCCTTGCTGGAGTCTAGGATTCAGCTGCTGGAAGAAGAATTACAGAAGGCTCTTGCCGAAGTCTGCGCTCTCAGCAATGCTCTTGCCGCGTCCCGTGCCGACGTTGCTCGTCAGGCTGAGTCTGAGAGGAATCTTGAAGTGTGTATGTACAGACTTAGCAAAGGGGTCTCAGAGATAAATAAAGAGGTTGACCACTGATGAGTGCTAAAAAGTGCATATTTCTATATATTTTTCTTGGCATTTAACTCATCTTTTGTGCATTAATTCTACATTTTATCCCATATTCTGTATTTTCATTGTTTTCAAGAATAAATATTTTTATTAATTAATTTTGCATTTTTAGGTAATAAATAAAGTTTGGATGAATAGCGGAGCGAAAAGAGCAGAAAAGTAGTGAAAAGCCGGGAGGAATTACACAAGGAAGCCGCGAAGAATGTTGTGCACAAGACCAAAAGGCTAGAAGTGGGCTTGAAGAGGAAGAATTGTTCTTAAAGAAGATATGGGCTTGGCATACCCAAGGCCCAAAACCCTCACCCAAACCCATTTCCAATATCCATACCCGCCTTCATATTCAGCCGTCGGATTGGATCATCGAAATCCAATGGTCGCTTCAGTAGAGTGCATCAAAATCCGAGGTTCTTGTCAAACACCGTAGTGCTTAATTTCCAAGCCTTCAGATTAGATTGCATTTGAATCCTACGGTCGCTCCTATGCATGTGCATCAAATATCGATACTTCCGCTAAACACTACAGCACCTAACCTCGATCTTCGCCGTTAACTTCGTTGTATCAAGACATCCGACGGTCGCTAACAGCCTCTTCAGGGGTAGCCATCCGATTCACCTACAGCTTCGCATCCAGTGACTCAGATTCGCCAATATAGAACTTTGATACCCCGCCTCACACACTAGCAACCTATACCTATTAACCTAAAAACATCGACCATTCTTCTGTTCTCTTCTGTTTCTTCTTCTCCCTCTTTCTCCCCTACCCCGACAGTTGCAGAACCACCACCACTCCCTGCAACTGCCGCGCCACCACCTCTACCTGTCTCACATCATCCCTAAACTACCAACCCATCATCACCCCCTAACTATCTAGCCCCCTATTCCCTCAATCTCTCACGTTTCTTCCCTGAAACCCTAAGCGTGAGAGGTTGATGAAGTAGGTGACCTAGAGATGAAATTGAAGCATGGGAATTACGCAAGGGAAGCAGAAGAAGTATGGGTCGAAGATGGAATTGTCTCATCACAGTTGGTGAGGTAAAAATCCTAAACCCTAGTTCACAGTCAATTTGGGGAAAATCATAAAAACCCTGATTATTGTTGAGAAGAGTATAGAGAAGATAGAGTGGGTGAAATAGGGTAGGTGATTAAACCCAATTACTGTTTAATTTGGGAATTTGTGTGATTTTGGAAAACCCTAATTTTTGGGGAATTTGGGGATTGTCTGTAAGCTATAAATAGAGCTGGGTGTTGTGTGTTGCAAAACTTATTCCTAGATTAACCAGAGCATCAGTAACTTAGAATAGTTAGTTTGTTATTTCCCATGAACTGTAGCTTTGAGGGTTATCAATCTTTTTTCAATTCCATGATTCTCAATTCAAATGCATTGTTAATTTTAGCTGTTCAGAACTCCAACATGTATTTAATTGAGTGTTGTGATTGTTACAATTTATATCAAGCTCCTGTTCATGTTTATGTTAAGTTTGTCACTGTTAGTGGTGGAAGTTTAGGTTAGAATTCATGTTAAATTGAGCTGATTGAGAAATGGAGGAATTTAGTGTCCACTGTGCTTGTGATGATTGTGATGTTTAAAAGACAGTCAATGCTAGGAGTAAAACAGTTGGACAAGCTTCTTCTCCTTCCATTCCATTTATATGCCCTGGAACATAGGCAGGCTAGAACTCCACCTAGCTCCATTAGGGACAAGGATTTAACCAAAAACAGCCACTGCCTAGCATCTTTCCTGTTCTTCTTGTTATCTATCTGTTTTTGTGGCTTCTTATATCACTGTTTTTATAGCATAGCTGTTTTTATAACTGTTTTGTGCCCTGTTCTTCCTTTGCCTTGGCCCTTGGCCATTGTCTTTGATTTATCACTGCCATGCCATTGTAAATTCGCATCCTTTTTCCCTGTGTTGCTTCCATGTATATGCCATTTTCACCTTCACCATCATCATTGTGTTGTTTGCTGTTTGCTTTTGCCATGTAAATATCCATGTTTACCTTGGCCTAGTGCTCTGCTGCCTTGTTTAGCTCCAGCTGCACTAGGTTTTTTTTGGCTTTTCTGCCCTTTTCCTTCCCTGGCCTTGCTGCCAGTTCTCCCCCAGCTGCTACTACTTGTGTTGCTGCTGTTGTGCACTGCTTCTGCTGCTGCTGAAGCCACATGCGTGCTCCAGGTCCAGTCAATTCTGGGCTACAAGTCCAGTCATTACAAAAGCCCACGTATGCTCTTAGAAACCTAAGGCCCAATCAGTTTCAGTTCATTCAGTCTTGGGTTAATCTAGAAGGCCCATTGACACTCAAAGCCCAGTGCACTCAAAGGCCAAGCCTAGGCACTTCAAGACCAACTGAGCCAAAGCTCAGTTCACTTCATTGTCAAACAAGCCTATAATCCAAAAGGTACCCTAAGCCCAAAGCCCAAAAGGCTTCATAGTTAACCAACAACAGTTTAGGATCCCAAAATAGCTAGAAAACTCCAAAACACTCCCAGTCTTTGTGGATCGACCCGTACTTGCACGAGCTACAACTGACGACCGTGCACTTGCGGTATTACTGTAGGCCCATTTTTATTGCGCTTAATTTTCACACACCTCCGGGCCCACCAACCACCTTCGTCACATGGATTCGATGAAGCAGGTAGAATTAGATGCCTGTCAATTTACTCTCACCAACCTTCAACTAGACTATAAGAAATTATCCGCGGAATATGACCATCTTGATGAAGCGCGAGATGCGGTTGTTAATGAGTATGAAGAGGCTTCGGCTTGTGTCGAAGGTATAATCCTATTTCATCGAGTGTGACCGTGTTTTTTATGCGCTAACTCCGTGGTGTTGTCTTTTTCAGAGCTCGAGGGACACCTTCGCGTCACAAATGAAAAACTTGAAAAGGCTCAATCTTCCTTAGCGCAGCAGGAAGAACAGACCAATCATTTCAAGAATTTAGCGGCAACCCGCGAGGAGGCCGTTGGTGCTGCTTCTAGAGAAGTGAATCGGCTATCTTCGTTATTATCCCAAGCCCAACAGCGGACAACAGTTATTAAGCACAAGGCTCGTTGTCAATTGGCTGAGGAGACGAACAAGATGCTGGAGAGGATAGAACTTGGCCTAAAGAACGAGCATGGTCTCGTGAAGAACTATCCTCGTCGTCCAGTTCCTTCTGCCTTGCCTGCTCCTCGGGACCCTCTTCTGGTGGGAGCGTCCCTTCAAGTCTTCGGAATAATCCTGCCGATGGGGCGCAATCTAGGTAGAGACCGCAGCATTTTGTAGGGACCGCGGCATCATTATCCTTCCCTTTTTGTAATCATGTAACAAGAATATTTTTGCTGATATCCTGTAAAAGGAATATTTTTTGATGTGTATCCTTGAATTGGCCTTTCACTTTTGTAATCATCCTTTATGAAATGGATCCTTCTTGATATACCTGCAATGTTGGTTTGTTTTTATTTTAAGCATTTGTGAAAAACAAAACAAAAGTTTTTAAGTGTTTGGGTGCGATACTGAAGGAAGGTACCTTCGTGATCGTCTTGAGACCTGTCACCCCGCTGGCGAATCCTGGGCCAGAGGATTCCCAGACGGTGGGGGGGGGGCAACGTTCTAGGATATGGGATTAAAATATTTACACACCCATTCCGTCGACCCGTTGCCTTAAGATTGGTTGGGTATCTCTTTCTGCTGGGTGCCTTCCCCCTGGTTACACTTATGGACACTGATGGGGGAGCCCTGAGAGATTGTAGATTAACTACTTTCCCCAATATTGTCGATAGATTCCGCTGACTTGATAATTTGAAAGCTTGTTTGATTGATAAGTTGAGGCCTGCAATTCCTCTTCCAGAGATAGAAACATGTGGAGCGGTCAGGCTCCCTTCTTCTTCTGGAAGCAGATTCAAGTCTGCGTTGCTCCTATGGGAAGTATGGTTTGAGCCACTTAGCATTCCAAGGATGCCGGAGGACCTCGCCTTTTAGATTACGAAGGTAGTAGGAACCGTTACCCGCAACGTCGTGATTATAAAAGGTCCTCCCCACGTAGGTGCTAATTTTCCCCATTTCTTTTCTTGCTGATACCGTGGGATTGTTCTCAACACATACTCCCTCTACAAAATTCCGAGCTTTACCTTTTTGTTGTACTCCCTTGCTAGTCTTCGTTGATAATTTTCCATCTTTTGTAATGCTACTTCCCTTCTTCCTTCCAAGTCGTCCAACCTTTCTAACATCATATCTGTTGTGAGGTTTTTCTCCCAAGCTTCGGTCTTCGTGGTTGGCATGAGGATTTCCGTAGGTATGACTGCTTCAGCTCCATAAGTTAGAAGAAACGGGGATTCCCCGGTGGCGGATCTTCGTGTTGTCCTGTATGCCCATAACACATTGTGCAGTTGTTCGCACCATCTTCCCTTATGCTCGTCTAATTGTTTTTTGAGTATAAGGGCGAGGGTCTTGTTGGTAGCTTCCGCTTGTCCGTTGCTTTGAGGGTATATGGGGGTGGACTTGTTCTTTCTTATTTTGAAAGTATCGAAGAGCATGTCTATATTTTTCCCTGTAATTGCTTGCCATTATCAGATACAATTTCAGCGGGTATACCAAATCTGCAAATGATGTTCTGGAATATGAAAGTAAACACATCCGCGTCTCTGATCCTGGCCAAGGCCTTAGCCTCCACCCATTTACTGAAGTAGTCCGTGGCTACTATCAAAAATCGTCTTTTCCCTGATCCTTCGATGAAAGGCCCGACGATGTCTACGCCCCATTTTGCAAATGGCCACGGGCTATCGACGGAGTTTAACATTGTGCCGGCGCGTGGATTTTTTGCGAAGCGCTGACATTCTTCACATCGTCGGGACATCCTCGCGGCATCCTGTATCATTGTCGGCCAGTAATATCCTTGCGTTTTTGCTTTGTCAGCTAGTGATCTCATGCCGCTATGATTCCCCGCGTCACCATAATGGATATCATTTAGAATTCGATGCCCCTCTTTCCGGGACAAGCAACGTAGTAATGGTCCAAGGAAGGATTTCTTATACAGGACCCCATCCCGAAGATCATATCTTCCCACTTTGGAGAGTATCTTCCTAGCTTGTTTCTGATCCGCAGGTAAGCTTCCTTTTTCGAGAAAGGCATGATTGTCACTCTCCAGTCATCTTCGTTGCTGAAGTCTTCGTCTTGATTTGCTCTTGACAGGATATCCTCTTCGTCAAAGTCATTATGGATGTCTTCTCCTACCTGGTCTTCGATATTTTCTTCCACTGTATCTTGATTGGTAGCGAAGGAGAATTGAGATGCAATCGAAGGCTCGTATACCCTTGCTATTTTAATAGCTTCGACATTTTTATCCCTCAGCATGGATGATATATATGCTAGGGCATCCGCGTGCCTGAGGTCCCTTCTGCATAAGTGCCGGAACTTAATGTTCGGGATTTGTGATGCCAATGTTTGGACCAAGGCCATGTAAGCTGAGAGGGTGTCATCGTACACATTATACTCGAGCCCTATTTGCCGTATGACAAGCTGCGAATCACTTGTCAGCCTTACATCGGTTACCCCCATCTCTATTATTATACGGAGGGCATGTACGACAGCTTCGTATTCAACAATGTTGTTGGTATGCTCTTTGAATTCCAATCTAAGTGCCTGTATAATCCTTTCTCCAGTTGGGGTGATAATGACAATGCCTATTCCTGCTCCTTCCTTATTTTTGGATCCGTCGACGAAGACTTCCCATTGTCTTTGACTCGCAGGTTCGAGGATATCCATTGGATCCTTGTTTTCTTCCTCGGCTTCTGGTATTCCCTTAATCTCTTCGTCGTTGTCAAGGGGGAGGTCTGCTAAGAAATCCGCCAGAACTTGGGACTTCCGAGAATGTTGAATTTCATGAATGATGTTGAATTGGTCCAGATGGGTGTTCCATTTGGCTATTCGGCCCACTTTTCCCGTGCTTTTGAGGACTGCTTCCAATGGTGCTTTGCATGGGACCCTGACGAGGTGAGTTAGGAAGTAGGTTCTCAGTTTTTGGGTAGCCCATACCAGTGAGGATGAGTTGTTCAATCTTAGTATAATTTCTTTCCGCAGAATTGAGGGTCTTGCTGACGTAATAGATAGGTTGTTCTATCTTTGTATTGGTTTTGACTAATACCGCGCTGACTGCGTCCTCTGTTGCTGCTATGTACAGTGCCAAAACCTCGTCAGGGTCTGGCTTCTGCAGGATCGGGATTGAGGCTAGGTGTTCTTTGATTTTTTGGAATGCTTCCTCGCATTCACGGTCCATTCGAACCTGCTCCCTTTTTTGAGAATATTGAAGAAATGTTTGCATTTGTCCGAAGACCGTGCAATAAATCTGCCCAACGCTGCTATAGATCCATTGAGCTTCTACTTCCTTTAAATTCTTTGGGGACGGCATCTCTACTATGGCTTGAATCTTTGCTGGGTCTACCTCGATGCCCCTTTTTGTTACCAGATACCCGAGGAACTTCCCCGAGGTGACACCGAAAGTACATTTCTCCGGATTCACTTTCATGTGATGCTGTCTCATTGCTTCGAAGATATTCCTCAGGTCCTGGTGGTGATCTTTACGCAGCTTGCTTTTGACGAGCATGTCGTCAACGTAGACTTCTAGGGTTCCTCCAATCCATGGCTTGAAGATAGCATCGACCATCCTTTGGTATGTTGCCCCTGCGTTTCGAAGTCCGAAAGGCATTCTATAGCAATAAAGGCCATGTGGGGTGTAGAACGCTGTGTGTGGCTGATCTTCTTCTGCCAGGGCTACTTGGTTGTACCAGAATGTCCATCCATGAATGACAGTTCTTCATATCCTTCTACTGCTTCTACCAGCTGGTCTATGCTCGGCAGGGGATAGCTGTCCTTTGGACATGCCTTGTTGAGATTAGTAAAGTCGATGCATATTCTAACCCCTCCATTTTTCTTAGGAACAATGACCATGTTGGAGATCCAGGTAGGATACTTGACTTCCTTGATAAATCCTGCGTCTAGTAGTTTCCGAAGTTCTGTTTCTACTGCCTCATGATACTCTGGAGCACTTTTCGTATTTTCTGCCTGAACGGGGGCGTGCCCGGTTTGATGCGTAGTTCATGTTGGATTACTTTTGGGTCAATCCCCGGCATATCTCCTAGCTTCCAGGCGAACACATCCGCGTATTCCTTAAGTTTGGTTAAGGAATGTTCCTTCCTTCGTCCATTATGGTCCCGATTTTGATCATCTTCGGGTTTTCTTCCGTTCCTATGTTGATTTCCTTTACGGGCTCCACTGGTGTGAACACAGGCTTCGGGTTTCCGAGGACTGGGACGTTCTTTAATTGCTATTTAGCGTGTTTCTGTTCTTCGCTGGTTGTTGAAGTACTTGTTTCTGTGCTTAGGACATTCATCTTTCGTCAAGCCCTTCCCTGTAGTTTCCTTGAGGAACAGGTCTATGGCCTTCTCTTTCGCGGTTTCTTGATTTTTTACTCTTCGGATTTTTCGCTGCTCTTCTTGCTCGTTGTTGATATGATCCTGAGTGGCCTGGCACTCTCGCGTAGTGATCCGATCTCCCTTGATTTCCATTACTCCCTCAGGTGTTGGAAATCTGAGATATTGGTGGTATGTTGCCGCAACTCCTTTGAGCTTATGTATCCATTTTCGTCCAATAATAGCGTTGTAGGGGGAAGGGGTGTCCACCACACTGAATCGGGTTTCCAGTTTCATGGGCCCTGCGTTAACCTGCAACACGATGTCTCCCAAGGGCTTCGTGGCTGCTCCATTGAATCCGTAGATGGTGTGATAAGAGGTCATTAACTGTTCATCATGGAGCTTCATCCGTTTGAATGCATCGTAAAATAGGACGTTTACGGAGCTTCCCCCGTCTATGAGGATCTTTTTGAGGTTACATCCAGCTACTGGTAGTGTTAGGACCAAGGGATCGTTATGGTCTTCCATATCTTCTTCGATATCCTCGGCATCGAAGATGATAGGAGATTCCATCCATTCTTCGTGTTCGTCCACCACTATCCCATCGACCTTATATAATTCGCAGCGGTCTTCGAATTGCTTCCGTAACCTCTTTCCTATCTGCGCTGTAAGTGAGGGTCCTGTGGCTTCAGAACACGAGATGGTGTTGATTGTTCGGTTTCCTTCCGGAAGTTGGACTGGTTTGGTTCGCTTGGATCTATCCTCGGTAACATCCTTTCGTACGTAATGTTTGAGCTCTCCCGCATCAATTAATTTTTGGATCATTATTTTAAGGTTCTTGCACTTTTCGGTCTGGTGTCCGTTGAAACATGATATTCACAGTAATCTTTAGACTTCTCGGATCTCGGGGGCTGCTTTCCCTTAGACCATGGCCACTCCAAGTTTTCCCTCCCTTTGATCTCTCGTAGGATACGAGCATAGCTAGCGTTGAGTTTCGTGTAAACTTGATCTTCGAATTTTCGGTCACCTGTCTTCGTTCATCCCTTCGTTCCTTCCTATCTTCGTGAGGTCTCTCCCTGAGCAACTCCTTTTGGCCCCATTGGTTTGTTCCGCTGAATTGGTGCGGTGAGACCTCTGCGGATATGCCCTCGGGTTTTCCCGTTGAATTTCTTCAAGTCGAGCGTGCTTTTCGATAATTATTCGAAGATCTCCCTCTGTCTTAGGCACGCTCCCATGAATTTCAACAAATAGGGGACTCATTCGGTCTAAGCCCCATTTGTAGCAATTGATGCTTACCACTGGGTCCACGCTCCCTATGGCTTGGCAGATCTTGTGCCATCTGTTAGTGTACTCCCTCGTGGTTTCCTTGTAGCCAATCGCTAGTGAAAAGAGCTTATCCATTCCGGTGTTTACAGTCTTGTTGTACATGTACGTTCTTAAGAATTTCTCTGCGAGTTGGTCGTATGAGTGGATGGAGTTTGGTGGCAGATTATCGAACCATGATAACGCCGATCCCTTCAGGCTTGACGGGAAGTATCTGCAGAGTACGGCGTCGTTCTGACCCCATCTAGCTAAGACACGGTTGTAGTACCGAATATGTGCAGCAGGGTCGCTGGATCCATCATAGCATTCGAACGTTGGGACAGGGCATTTCAGTGGAATAGGGGTGTTGGCCAAGCGATGAGTTAAGGGCGTGGAGTTAGCTTCTCTCATGACCTCTTCTAACCTCCCCCGCCTTGTTTATTTTTTAATTGCCTGATCTCGGCCATCATCTCATCTCGTAGTTCTTCCATGCGCGGTGGTGCCCTAAATTCTTCTGCTCGTTACCGTCTGACTCTCCATCGTCATAATCCGGGTCGGATACGCTACTTCCCCTTGTCGCGTCTTCATTAGCCGCTATGACGACTCTACAGTCTCGGTTTGGCTCTGGTGCTTTGGAGTTTGCTTCATCAAGTTGTTGGCTGGTCTTCGTGCTTAGAGCAATCCGCTCCTTTAAATCTTGATTTTCCCTGGCCAACAGGGCTACAACATCTGCGTAAACCTGCTGGCTCTTCTTCAGTTCCTCAAGCTCAGCCATCAGTCGATGTGATTGGTTGGACCCCTGATTGGGAGTCCCAGCGCGTGCTACTACAGCCATGGTGCCGCCTTCCTCCACGGTCTGCACTAAAGGTGGCAGGGGTTCAGCTTCGGTTGCTGGTATTTCCAAATTTGGGTGAGTGCCCCTCTGCGGTGCTAGAGCCGCCGGTATGGTTTGATTTTGATCATTTGTTGGTGGCATTCCAAAAGTTAGAAGGTGCACGGGTTGGAATGTTCTGGATTCATCCACCCTTTCTCTTGGTTGATTAAGTTGATTCATGGCGCAAGTATTGCTAGCCTCTGCAGCCTTCGGGACTACCGCAGCCGCACCGTACTTTGTCGCCGCTGCTCTGAGAGCCGCCGCTGCAACTGAATTAGCGTTCATAGGTGAAGTGATTTCCGCAGTATCTTGCCTTTGACTGGTCATTTTAGCTTTGTCTCCTTTCTGCTTGCATCGGGTGATGACCGGGGTTGTCCTGGGTGTTTCTTTTGACAAAGCTTTGGATTTTCCTGCTTCCTGCGTCTTTTCCATCATGTGTCCTTTTGTTGACAATGAAATCTCGCAGAAACTCGCCTTCTTTACTCACAATACGTTCTTTCTGCATAAGGCATTTCAAACAAAAAACGGGAATATCCGCGTGAATCGGGTTAGTTGGCGAAACACATTCTTCCAGGAGAGGATTAATACACGCAAGTTACAATACACGGGTTAAAGTTTTATTAAAGGAGATCCTTAGTATAAAAACTACGAAAAACCCCCCAGAGAGACGGGTTCGCACGAGATCTAAAGAAAATCGTAAATCCGCGGATTAGAACAATAAATATTATCGAAGATAAAAGGTGGGTTTTTGAATACAATACAGTTAACAAATGATCTATACGGTCCGAGCTGACAAATCAGAGCAATCATATGCCAATTTAAAATGAAATCACAGGACAAGATAAATCTTTTACCGGGACGAAGTCCCTGTTTCTAGCGCCAAATTGTGAACACACAAACCAAGAGGGCATCCGAATGCTCACAATCAATCATCATCATCTAAAGAGATTTGTGATGATGATATCCTAGTGTTGATTCCTTGGCTCAAAACCTTCGGGTTTATCATAGCCTCATCTAACAACTCCATGCGAGGCGTTTGCGCACGGGATATAAGTACCAACAAAGAAATCAAAACGTATAAGTAAAGATCCATGGGGTTAAATAAATATAAAGTGCTGAAATGTAAACAAGACCAAGGTTTACGTGGTTCAGCACTAAGGCCTACGTCCACGGGGTTTGTTGTTTTACTATATTCTTCACGGTTACACGAATAGTCGAATTACTTTTGGGTTTACATGTTTCTCTCTTCTAAATGATTAACTTACACTTGCAATCTCTCTCTCTCTCCTTCCCTTCCTGATTTTTCCGATCCCCTTTCCTCTTGGTGGAGACGGGGTATTTATAAGGTTAGAATGTGGGACCCATCTCTGAAGGCCGTTGGAACCTTATCTTCTTGTGTCCTTGTGTCTATCACGCAGAGGTCTGCGTTTGCCCCTTGATCCCGCAGATGCATCCTCGCTCGTTCCACAGGTTGATCGACACGTACACTGCTCAGAGTGTTTAATGTGGGTAGTTGAGGGGTCTGCTCGTGTCAGACAAGTGTCTTCTGCCCCTGTCACGTCCGTGTCAGCTAACTTTCTCTCCACCGTTGATCTTAGCTTCTCTTTTGGGGATGAGATAAAGTAACTCCTCGGGGTTTATTTGGTGTTTCGTAGCGCATCATGTTTTGATGTTTTGGCCTGAATGCTTTCCACGTATCTTTTTATATACACGTGTCTGATAGTGAGATATATGTGTACACAGCTACAACACCGGCTCATCTTCGATTCATTTACCATCGTTGTTGCTGTTGTAAAATGACGAGATTCTAACTGATTTCTCGACTAGAAAAGTAAATCCAACACCACCAACAGCTTTCATGGAGTACTAGCTTCCATCGTCACTGACTGCCACCAGTTCAATCCACCATTCTCTGTTCCTTGCTGCAAAAACCAACTCAACCACCAACATCCGAGTTCACGAACCCTTAAGCATCACCTGTTCAAACCCATTCATGCCAGGATTTTATCATTACTAACTTCAGGCGATTTCATCTCCGTTCAAATCTACACGGCCACCACAATACCAACGACTCATACGATCACCACCAGTTTAATCAATTATAGCAGCAACATCTCGACTCTTCATCTCTGCACCTTCATGAACCAAATTCCTCTTTATCTTCTTTCAAGTTACATCAAACTCTCTTGTTTTTCCAAGTTCCAACTAACACCAACTGCCAGCTCTTTGTTTCGCTGCGATGGCAGCAACAACAGCTCATTCGTCAACAGCACCTGCTTCTCGATTTTCCCACCGATAGCAACAGCTAGCACAACATCCATTTTCATATTCTCGATCAAACCACTGCCATATCAAGCCAAGGAACCTCATACAAAACCCATGAATGAACGCCATCGACCAAAATAGTAATATCAGTCTACCTACTGTTGTTGTTGAGAGCTTCATAGTCTCATCTTTCTTGTTCTCCATCTCCTTAGAACCAACAACACTGCACCCATCGTAAGAACGAGAAGACACCACCATTTCCTTTGTTCTCTGCCGTGTGTATTTATCTCGGCTACAGCTCGCAGGAAATCTCTCATTCAAAGTACAGAAAACACCACCACTCTCAAGAACTCTTCATGTTGACCACTTCTTGTTGTGAAATCACCACTGCCACCAGTTACAACCAATTACCGAGAACAATTCAAACCATCTCATATCTTGCTGCTATTCATTCTCTCTATTGAGAGCTTTCAACGTAACCCAATCTACAGTTTTGGTTCCCTAGTCTTTTATTCATTTCAATCTCATCTTCATTCACCAACAGATATCTTTACTTTTGTTTACAAAGACGGAGATGATGCCTTTCTTTATAATTCATCCAAAAGTGTGGAGTAAATGGTGCCACAATATTCTTATCCCTCCTAGTGGTTTCACATGCTTGGCAGATAGTGACCATTCCCTTGGTTCGTGAACGGCAAGATGGTGTGACAGCATGAGTTATGGACTTGGAAGTCCACTTGTTCCTTTTGTACCTTGAGCATCACATTGGTGCTTATTTTCATTTCAGCTCCAATTTAAGCGGTTTATTCTCCGGTAATCCAATTCGCTTGTACTTTCTATAAAAGCACTAAAATGGTATCATTAGCAAAGATATCGAATCCTAGCTAGTATAAATATGGGTATAAAATGTAGCATTTCCGTGCTTATCAGTATGATTTCCTTATCTGTGTCTTCAATTTGCCTTTTTAATGATTTTATCTTTTCGATATGTAATTGTCCTTTAAATCCCTTTTTCGCATGTTAAGCCTTAAACCAGAAACGAATAATGGAGATATATCAATTTGAATCTGTTGTTGAAGAAGCCCGTGTTGATAAAGAGATTTTGATGGATCAATATAACCAATTAGATAACCTATATTCATATTATGTTGATCATATCAATAATCTTACCAATGAAGATACCCAATTAGTTCAGAGGCAAAATTTATTGAGTAGTGAAATATCTCGCTTTTTTTATTCTTGAACTAAAGCTAATCTAGAGATGGAAACTTTATCAGATGAGAATAAAACTTTATCTCAAGAGAAGCGAACTTGTTTAAAAAAGATGGCGATATCTTCGCAACAACTTAGCATCCTTCAGAAAGTATGTGATGACCAAGAACAATCTCTTCACTCTTTGAGAAATGAACTTAAAGAAGTAACAGAGTCATCTATCGCTGAAAGAGATACACTCATTCAAGGTAGAATAGCTTTAAGTGTAAAGGCGAATCAACTTAAAGAACAATATTCCAAATTAGAAGAATCTTATTCTTCTCTTGTGAAGAAAAATGCCTTTCTTATTTCTAAAGAGAAAAATCTTCAGTCTCGACTTAAAGGTTTAGTTGGAGATAAATTTGATGATGCAATGGACCGTTGGGAGAATAGTTGTCTGACCTTGATTCAACACCTTATTTCGCAAAAGGAAGGTAGTCATAATAGTTTGACTGCCTTAACTATCTTTTCTTTGTCATATCTTTTTGAGTTCCTCATCTTACTGAAATTTCGTATTCTACTTTTCGCAGAGTCTGAGAAAAATATTCATTCCTCCATTTCTGTTTTGGAGGCTAAATATGCCAAAATTCGCAAAGAAAATGCACTACTCGTCTCTGTCCTTACTGGTTCTCGCGACCGAGCAGAAAGAAGACTTGATTATCTTGCTTACTTTAAGGATATTCAAGATAGGAATCATCAGAGAACACTTCTTCGTCAAGTTCATCTCCGGACTGAAGTTCTTGTGAATGATATCTTATTTTCCAAATCTCTTCCTCATACATCAATTGAGCGTTTGGAAGTAGATGATGATGAAATTCCTCATCCTGCTGACAGTGATCATGATTATGAAAGTGGTGGAGAGACTGATCTTTTGGAAGATGAAGAAGAGATCCCTTCTAAGGAAGCAACTGCTGGTGCTAATCAAGATGGAAGTGAAAAATAAATCCCTTCTAAAGAAGTAATTGCTGGCGATAATCAAGATGGCGGCGAAAAAGAAGTCCCTCCCAAAGAAATTATTGTTGGCGAAGATCAGAATCAAAATGAAGAAAAGACTGGCGATAATGATAACATTGGCGAAGAGCTTCTTATCTAGTTCTATCTTCTTGAATTGTTTCATCTTTATTATTTCTTGCGAATAATATTCTTCAACCAACTTTGGAATTAATTCTCTCTTTTAGTATTTTGCTTGCGAGAAAGATAATGCCTCTTGTTTACTGATTCCCATACTTGCCTCTCATTATCTTTCTTGCGAGAAATGATCTGTTATGAATACTTATAAATATTTTGTTTTGTCACGTGGTCTTATTTTGCCTTCCTAATTAAAGGTCTTATTATGCCACCTCTTATCATTGCGACAACATCGCAGGACGTCCTTGCACTTTCATGCAAAAACCCATTGATCTTTCCTTAACTTTTTCTTTTGTATTATTGCCTCTTCAGGAATGTTGCGACAATATGATAAGCCTAAATTTTCTTGTGAAAATAAAGACCCATTACATTGCCATCTTGCGACGAAATCGCAGGACGTCTTCGCACTTTCATGCGAAAACCCATTGATCTCATCTTATCTTTTTCTCTAGTATTATTGCCTCTTCAGGATTGTTGCACAAATATGACAGGCCTTAATACCCTTGAGAGTAAAAGCCTCATGACATTTGCGTCTTAAGACACTTATCAGCTCCCTAATGGAGGGTGCCGCCTTTATCCCCCCCTGGTTTCCCCTTCAAGGAGGCGTACTTCTACCATACAAGGTTAGCTCCTCCCATCCAGTCTTAACAACAACCAGTTGTTTTCGCATCCTCTTATCCATTTTACCTATAGGGTTTATGGTTACGAGACTGCACCCTAAGTGGGGTTTTCTTCGGGCTGAGTGCAGTATAAGCCAAGACTTGTCAAGAATGGAAAGGTACGCTCCAGACGCCCCTGACACTCTTGACTCAACCGTGTACCTCGGCGCCTTGATCAGATTCTGCACTCCTTGGGAGAGTCCTTATTACCTTAGTCGCCCAAACTAAGTCATATGCTTAAGCTGAGAATCCAAGGTGCCTCTCCCGGATGGGCTTTATTGACCCCAAATATCCATGACTCAGGTTCCGGTGGCGGTGTAGCCTTTCCCTGAGCCATGCAACAGGTACCTCCTTATATGACGTACTTTAGTTCTTACATTTGCCTCTTGCGAAATTTTATTCGCGAACTAGGGTGTACGCCATAAAGGTTCGCCCCTTTCTTTTATGTCATTGTTCTATGATTATCTCTGCGAAAGTTTCGCACATCATGATCTTGTTTTAATATGAATAATCTCGCAACTATTCTTTCAGAATCCATAACTTCTCAAAGCTTCTTACGGATAATATCTTTTTAAGTACAACCTGTTCCATGGTCTGTCAAGTCTATGACCAACATCTCTACCTTCTGGATCCATTAATTTATAAGCTCCTGTTCCAACTATCTCCTTAATGATGTAAGGTCCATCCCATTTTTTCGCTAACTTTCCACCATTTTCTCGCTGATATATTGGTGTCTCTCGCAGAACTAAATCTCCTGGATGAAATTCGCGTACTTTGACACCTTTATTATATTCTCGGGCTAATCTTCGCTGATAATTCTCCATATGTTGTAAATCTCTTTCTCCTTTTTCTTCTAATTCATCAAGTTTGCTTAAGATCAAACCCGCACTAAGATTTTTCTCCCAAGCTTCTCTCTTTGTTGTCGGAATAACAACTTCTGTTGGTAACACCGCTTCAACTCTGTATGTTAAACAAAAAGGTGACATTCCAGTAGCTTCTCTTCTAGTTGTATTATAAGCCCATACTGCATTATGTACTTGTTCGCACCATGCTCTATGATGTCCTTCTAATTTCTTCTTTAATATATCTGCAATTGTTTTGTTTGTTGCTTCTACCTGCCCATTAGCTTGTGGATACAAAGGAGTAGAATTTCCACATTTTATCTTAAATGCATTAAGTAACATTTCTATATTCTGTCCTTCAAACTGTTTCCCATTATCAGATACTAACTGTGCAGGAATTCCGAATCTGCAAATGATATTTTCGAATATGAATGTAAAGATATCTTTGTCGCGAATATGCTGTACTGCCTTCACTTCTGTCCATTTTGTGAAATAATCTGTTGCGACTATTAAGTATCTTCTTTGTCCAGATCCTGGTAAAATGTCCCCACAATATCTAAGCCCCACTTTCCAAAAGGCCACACAATGGTTGAAGATGACAAGGGTGCTCCAGGTGCATGTATTTTCTTTCATGCCGCTGACAATCTTCGCAATGTCTTGATATTTGTTTTGCATCTTCGTGCATGTATGGCCAGTAATAGCCTTGCATTTTTGCTCTATGTGCCAAAGATCTCCCCCCACTATGATTGCCAGCGTCCCCACTATGTAACATTTTTAGCACCTTTTCTCCTTCTTCTCGTGTTAAACATCTGAGTGATGGTCCATTAAAGGATTTTCGGTATAGCAGCCCATCTCTTAATTCATAATTTGTTGCGCGGCTTTTTAACTTGTGTGCTTCCAATCTATTTCTTGGTGTTTCTCCTTTCGCCAAATATGCATGAAGTTCTGTTCTCCAATCTGCGATATTGTTCGTTTGTTCTTCTTCTCCACCATCTATTATCATCACGTCCATTTCTTCTTCTTCTTTATTGATTGATGGTGTCAGAAGTGTCCGTATTTTTATGCATCTCGCGGTTGGATCTGTCATCATGCTTGAGATGAAAGCAAAAGCGTATGCGAGTCTGTTATCCTTCCTTGAAATGTGCCTCCATTTTATTTTTGGGATTTTCGCTGACAATTCTTCAACGAGCTTCTTGTATTTCTTCAAAGATGGTTCATTTGTAGTGTACTCTCCCTTTATTTGGCAAATAACTAGCTGAGAATCACTAGTGATCCTGGCATTTTCTAGTTTCATTTATATTGCGAACTTTAAGGCATGTATCACAGCTTCATATTCCGTTTCGTTATTAGTGGATGTGAATTCCAATCTGAATGAAAAAGCCATCATCACTGATTCAATTTGTACTTTTGTTAATACCTTTATTTTGTGTGCTTGAAAATATATGCGGAGCTTAAATGATGCATAAACTAATGCTAAGATTAGTTGCTCAATCTTTGAGTAATTCTTCTCGGCATTATTAAAAGTTTTGCTAATGTAATAGATGGGTTTCTCCACTCCTGCGTCTATTCGCAATAACACGACACTTAATGCATGCGACGTCGTTGCAAGATAGATTAATAACTCTTCTCCTGATTCTGCTTTTTGTAAAATAGATGTATTCATAAGATGTTCTTTGATCCCTTGAAAAGCTTTTTCGCATTCATCAGTCCATTTGAATTTCGCACCCTTCTTGAGTATATCGAAAAAATACTTGCATTTGTCTGATGATCGCGAAATGAATCTCCCTAGCGAAGCTAAAAGTCCATTCAACTTCTGTACATATTTTGTTGTTGCTGGTATTGGCATGTCACGAATTTCTTGCACTTTTTCTAGATCAACCTGTATTCCTTCCTTTAATACAATGTAGCCTAAACATTTTCCCGATGCAACTCCAATGGTACACTTCTCAGGATTCAGTTTAATGTCATACTGTCGCATTTGTTCAAAAATCTCCCTCAGGTCCTGTACATGGTCTTTGGCTTCTTTACTATTTACTAACATGTCGTCCACATATACTTCTAATGTTTTGTGTATCCATTTTGCGAACACCTTCTCTACCATTCTTTGGTATGTTGCTCCCGCATTTCACAAGCCAAATGACATTTTCGTGTAACAATATAAACCTCTAGGGGAGAAAAAAGCAGTATGCTCTTGATCTTCTTCAGCGAGAGGGATTTGGTTATATCCTTTGTACCAATCTAAAGACGATACCCTATCATTTCCCGCTGCTGATTCCACCATTTGAGGAATATCTGGTAACGGAAAGCTATCTTTAGGGAAGGCTTTGTTTAAATCAGTGAAATCTATGCAAATCCTTATTCCTTTGTTTTTCTTTGGAACAATGACCATGTTCGCTATCCACTCTGGGTATTTAGCTTCTCTTATAATTCCTGCATCAAGCATTTTCTGTAGTTCTTCTTCTATTTGGGAATGGTAGGCTGTTGTGATTTTTCTTATTCTTTGTTTAAATGGTCTCACATTCTTGTTAATCTCCAGCTTTTGAAATGCAATTGATGGATCTATTCCCGGTATCTCATCCATGCTCCATGCGAAAATGTCTTTATATTCTCGCAAAAGGTTAACAATTCTTTCTTCTTCTTCTACATCCATCTTGGTTCCAATTCTCAATATTAGAGGTTCTTCTATAGTCCCAATGTTTACTTCTTTTGTTGGTTCTGCGACAGTGTAACTGGATTTAGGTTCTCCCATTGGTGTTGGTTCTTTTATTGTTTTCACAGGTTCTTCTCCTTCTTCCGAAATTTCGCTGGGTATTCCCCTGCCTTCTTTTTCCCTTATCATGTACACTCTAAATTCTTCTTCTTTCTTTGCCTCCTTTGCCAACTTTCTGCGAAATTGTTTCTTTTATGCTCGTCCCTCATAATGCTTTACTTCAATTTGATGATATAATTTCTCATTGTCAACATCTCCTCTGATTTCACCTATTCCATTTGGTGTGGGGAATTTAATGCATTGATGCAACATTGATACTACAGCTTTTATCGCATGTTTCCATGGTCTTCCTAGCAACATATTATATGGCGATTCCATATACACCACGCATAGTGTCACGTGTATTTCGATCTCTCCTAGTGGAATTCGTACCACTATTTATCCTTTAGGTTTTGTTGTGG
The DNA here is from genome assembly GCF_003573695.1 of Papaver somniferum. NCBI lineage: Eukaryota > Viridiplantae > Streptophyta > Magnoliopsida > Ranunculales > Papaveraceae > Papaver > Papaver somniferum. Next base: position 153,006,656 of record NC_039359.1, read on the forward strand.
ATTTTCCAAAACCATGAACAAGATATGTTGAACTTGACATTTCTTCATCTTTAAATACCATTCCCCTGAACGCATGATAAAATATTATATCCATTGAACTTCCTGTATCGACTAAAGTTCTGTTCAATGTCCATTCTTCCGTGGATTTTGTTGTTGTCCCCTTCTCTTTTCGCGTAATAGGCACTGTAATAACCAATGGAGATGTCTGGTTCAAATTTTCTTTTGGTATTTGTGCCACTATGAATGTGATTTTTTGCTTTTCCCAATCTTTCAAGGGTGATGTCTTTCTACCGCCATAACCTTCCTTCCTTCAAAATCTCGTTTATGTATCCTTCCTTTGATGTTTTCATGGAATCCATTAGCCATTGTTTTTGTTATCATATTACACTCCAATCTTTTTCCATCTTCATTGATCCTAACCATTTTTCTTTTAACTGGTTCACTGATTTGTTTAATCACTTTCTTGATTTGAACAATCTCAACAACAATCTTCAATTTTCAATCTTCAGTCTCCCTGTTTCTAGCGCCATTATGTAGTTGCAGGAAATCCTACACTACACCCCTCACAAGATTTCATTAACATTCGACTCATTTTAGATTAACAATCTTAATTTTATTGATGAATCTTTGAAAAATCTTACAAGAAAAGATAAAGGAATCAAGAATAACCACTGCTCTAGATTTTCTATCTCCTATTTACTTGCTTCTCAATCAGAAAATATCTCTCTCCTCCTTACAGCTGGTCGGTTCTTTATATAGAGTTTTACATAGTGGATGACAACTAATCTGTCCTTTATTTTCGGATATGACTTGCAATATTCTCGCAACCTTACAAATGTTAATCTCGCAAAGTCTCTAATATTCGCAAGACCGTCACACTTTTTTCATGATTTAGCTGACGTCGTTTATTATGTCATTTCTGAAGCTATTCTGCGACACTGTCGTGTTGTGTTGTTAATAATTTCGCTGGGATATTATTGCTGCGAGATTATAATCCTACAACATTGTTGTGCTTACCTCTTTCGACCTTCTCTCGAATGATAGGATTTCAAAACACCTTCAAAAAATCACCCGGTTTATGGATAATTTATTTACGAACTCCAAAAATCATCATATTGTGTAATAGTACATAAACTCGTCATCAACAAGTCATTAACAACAAAATAATATATTAGCTTGAGAAGATAAGAGGGGTGATTTTGGGTTCTCCTCCTTAGTCAAAGGTGCATGCATTATAATGTTGTCCCTATTTTCCTCCATTTTCTCTACAATGTTCGTGAGCTTCTCTTTCATGCCGTCTTTGTTTCCGTGTCGTCCTTTTATCGCTAACGTCAAGGAAAATTCCCCTTTGTGGAATAATTTTTTTTTTGAAGGAACTTCGTGGCATAATAAAAATCGAGCATCTTATTAGTTTTATCAACACCTTTGTTGGCAAAATTTTTCTGTTCACAAGTGTTCTCATAATTGAAAAAAGATTTTCCTTTCTCACTCCGAATTTTTTTTATCTAGGGTTTGCACTTGAGCTTTGAATTTATTTTAAAACTCCTAACCGATACGGGTATAGTTTTATTTTTATCAGGGCCATGTACAGTTTTTATCGAAACCAAAAGGGCGAAGAGTTGAAATGCCCCAATTTGGGGGTGTTGTTAGTGAAAATGCCCCGAGTTTGTAAAAAAGTTAAAATCCCCAATCCGTTAGAGTTTCCATCCAAGCTAGTCAAGTGGTTAATTTTGCACACATGTGAATTCTCATACGTGAAAAAAGTCATTTTTAGCCCTCATTTTTATTAAATTCACCTTTTCTTATTAGAAATTGACCACCTTTAATATTGCAACACGTGTCATATCCTCACCACCACCACTTCCGCCGCCGACACCACCACCGTCGACCACCACCACTGACAACCACCACCATCGTCGTCGTCACAACCACCACCACCGCCGACAACCATCACCACCACCATTTTCGCCGTCACAACCACCACCACGCTACCATCACAACCACCACCGCCGTCGCCGCCACGACCACCACCTACACAACCACCACCACCATCATCGTCGTTATCATTATCGTCGTCGCCGTCGGCACAACCACCACCACCACCTCCACCACCACCACCACCCCTGAACCTTAAATCTTGAACCCTAACCCCCGAACCCAAACCCTTAACCCTTAACCATAAACTTTGAACCCTAAAACCCTTAACCCTGAAGGGTTATGATTGTCTTTTTCTCACATGTGTGAAGTCACATGTTGCAAAATTCACCATTTAATTATCTTGAATGGAAAAATTAACAGACATTTTAACTTTTTTTGAAAATCGGGGACATATCTGCAACCATGCCTCCCAAATGGGGCATTTTGGCTATTTTTCCAAACCAAAAAGACCGTTAGTTTGTTTTCTGCTATGCTGGAAGCTCTTATCCTTCACGGGTATAGAAGGCTTACCTGATGAATTGAATATGATGAAGGAGTTTAATAAGAAGATGAGAGCAATCCCATTAAGAATGATAATGCTCTTTTATTAGTTTAATGATGTTCGTCATTCCTTATTGATCAGTTAAATTACAAAAATAGGTCAAATTGAAAAAGTGGTTGTACCTTGAAAACTTTATTATGATATTTATCAGAGTAATCTCTGCTGAAGACCTGAAGTACCAATGAGATGCTTCTGGAGCTTGTTTGAAGTTGGGCTCACTCAAGGATGTTATCATTAGAGAAAAACATCAAAGTTACCATAAATTATAGAAGTTTAAATTACGAATTCTGGCTTTCTTAACAACTAATTCAGCCAACTTGTTATGTTCCTATTCATGTACTTGCTCAAAGATTAAGTTACCTTAGAAGGGAGTTAAATTCCTGTAATTTACAAAGACACCAACTAATACCACCTATTAATGAACTCATCCAAACGTAACCTTCAAGTTGTGAGAGTGATAATTCACCATTTCCAGAACCTTCCAAACTGGGTGTCACAAGTGCATTAAATGTATCAAGGGATCTTTCGAACACTAAGACTTATATATACGACATGACCACATTGACTATATGCTAGATTATGTTTCTAACATATCACCAAGAGGTAAAGATATGTGAATGATAGTACTCAAAGAATCGGCAGATAAAAATTACTTGTAGCAGCAGGAAAACGATCAAAACCTTAAAGGAAAGTATCTCATTGTTGGGAATAAGATGTATGCACGTACAGTTCCAGTCCGAAGCTCATCTCAATTGAGGAATTACCGTTTGTGCATGTCCTTTAGATGCTTTCTTACCTTTCAGAAACATCTCCTTGGTTCCATAAAGCTAAGGACACAGATAGAGATGAAGAAAAAGGAAAAACTGAAATGTTTAATAAATTAAATCCTGTAACAGGATCAAACATGATCGCATAGATAACCATGCATAACAAATATGAAGGCCAAGAGCATAAATCTCCATTCCTTGTGTTTACATGGAATAATTTAGATAACCGTCTAAACTTGTTTAGTTGAAAATTGGTAGAGTTCGTCGCCATTTCCGAATTTGCCTCAAACAATGAGAAACATAAAAGTGACTCGACCTTCCTTAACTATAGCCACGGTCTAGTGAAGTCATTCCCAATCTACTTAAGTTGGTTGAGTTTGCTAAATCAGTAACTAAAACCAACACCTTCTCATAAACTGACTGCAAAAAAGGAGTTCAGGCCTTGTTGGACAAAAATCTTAATTGATCAAATCAATAAAATAAATTCTACACCAACAAATTAATCAACAGAATTCGAACAGGGTTGGATTCTTCATACTACAATACCTACTGCTATGTTCTTAGCATATAGCCCCCTCCATTACAAAAGATTAATGAATCATATTTACAAAAATCCTGTAATTTATTTTCACTTTTATCAATGTTATGAATCAAGCTTTGTACAAAGGGTTTATATTAGAATTAAAATGCTTTTAGTATTCCAATTCTTGAATGGTAATTTAATTAGAAAAAGTCTATGGCCAAGGATTTTTACTTGCATATCATTCTACCTATTCACAATGGACGAAACGCGAGCAAAAGCTACTCACTGACTTTAACCTAGAGGTGTTTTTCTTTTAATATGTATACCATGTGGTATTTATATCCGTGCTAGCATGTGAATCAATAATTCTAAGGCACGAACGCGTCATTTATTCTCCAAAAAAAAATAATCAAAAGTAGAAGAACATGCAACGACTAATGGTTTTCATTTACCTTTGTTGGACTGTACTTACTTTCATATTCAAAATGCAGGCATACAACACGAAAAGAAGCATCAATATATTTGTACATCACAGTTAAATATTGGAGATGGACCTGACGTTATTTGAACATGTACCTTCTGACATGTAGTCAAACATGCTACCATTGCGCCACAAATCCATGGTTTAAAATACTCGTCTTAGCATGGGACAGAAACATGATCTTCCTTCGGTGCTAGTCTTTTTCAACAGAAACAACGGGACTTCACAAATGAAAAAACATAATTTATACAGCAACAATTGTAAAGCTTGTATCTTAATCTTAAAACAATGGCCAAAAAACTTTATGCAGTGCTTTGACAACAAAAACAATTGCTACACAACGTAAATCTTAGCTAAATCATCGGTATGGTTCCAATGATGCAATTATGGATATAGTCAGGAAAATGTTCGTGTCCGTATGTACGTAACATGAAATGGAGAAGTTACTCATCCCTCAGTTGTGACAAATACATCATATCATATACGGTTGTTGTTTTAGAAACAAAGATGACAGTATTACCAACCTTCGCATGTATATATGCTCTGTACTCTTTTCCAAATAACTTAACACCAACCTCCACGTAGGCACATCGACTGTCCATCATACAGATCATTGTTACATCATTATCCCCACGTAGTCAGCTAAGCATTGCGTTTATTCATTCAGGAATATAAGCCAATTGCTGTTACCAAGGTTACTTGACCAAGCATTCCAGTATCCCAAAGATAGTCATGGATGGATCCAGTATTTTTCTAAAGCAGGGTCGACTCAATCATTCCTAGGATGAAGCAACTTCCTGGACATAGCAAGTTCGAGAATGAAGAAAAGGAACAATAAGAAACAGTGTCATAAAATACCAAAATTCAAGAAACCAACCCCCAAAACCCTATCAAAAACCTCAGAAAAGTTTATAAAGGAAAGGCAAGGGAGAGCAGATCCAAATTCACCTAGTTTAGAATATTTAAATCAACTCACTCTGAAGAGTATATTTCTGATGTTTGTCCCATAATCAATGGAGTGTTGCATAACATTTGTCAAGATCAAACAAAAACCTTACTTCGAGGAGAGAAAATGCAAAAGAAAGACATATTTGCAGTTCTTACTATATTTCTGACATGACAGATTTCACAAACCTCGCTCAATTTCATAGCCAACTATGGGGTCTAATTAGTAATTACTACATCTTCGGGTGGCTTCATGTTCTGGTAATCAGTTATCATTGATTATAAGATCCAAGCCTAAATACCGCCACAAACATTTATAAACTACATATCTAAATTAATCATTGTGACTCGCAACAAACAAATATGAGGCAAAAGAATTTTGAAGTGTGCATAAAATTGATAGTGGAGAAAAACAACATAATAGTACAAATAGAATAATGGGCAAAATATATACCTTCCTTGCTTGTTTCTCCTTCACGTGATTATACAAAGCCAGATTCTGCAAAATGAAACAAATAACACATTAGAAAAATAAAATTGATACAAAATGTTCTAGTCTTTTTTTTTCTTTTTTTTTTTTTGTTTGAAGCATACAAAATGTTCTCGTATAAATATAGGGATTCAAATAAAGATACAGGGAGGAAAGAGAGTTATTGCAACAAAATGAGTAGCGGCCAACTTCAAAACCTAAACTGACTTCCCATGTAATGTTGTACCTCTGCAAAAGGAAAAGAAATTAATCCATTCAATAAACCTGCAAATGAAAGCCATGAATATATAAAGATGATACGGCGGTGCAATCATCTGATTAAGAAAAGTGTGCCGACAGTTCTAGGGATGAGAACATTTGTTATGACATTAGGGTCTTAAACAAACAAAAAAATATAAAAGAAGAGGGGTAATGAAGGTGCAGAAACTCTTTGGTGATTTCCCTGCTAAAAGCAAGAATGTTACCTGTTAACAATCAATCAACACTGTTTTGTAAATTAATCCCAACTGTAAGAACTGAAGATGGATTATGCATGAAGGTGTGGAGTACAGATCCAGTTTCTCAAACAAAAATAACCAAATAATTTGCTTAAGCAAACAAATATACAACCTTTAATCAATGATAAAGAGGTTAATAAGTTTAAAATCATCTTCCAGGTTTTCATGTTTGCACCACCTATTTTTTAACCCCTTACACAGTATGCTTCCTAACATTCTGAAAGATTGAACATTTCTTTAGTCTAACTTTGGGACGACAAAAGAAAAAGACTTTAAATAAAACGAACTGTGGAGTAACCTCTGGCATACAATGCTGACCAACATAAAATTGCTATAGATTTGAAGCTATCTGTTGCTTCAACTTCAAGAGATAAAAGGTACATATGCCCCACATAAGTCATGCTTGTAGTCTTGCTCATGCCATTGCAAATTATGATCTAGTATATATATAATTTCAAACTATTGGGACAACAGGTACATTACACACATCTTAGTAGTTGTAATATGTTACAAAATTTTAAAAAGAAGGTGGGCCGATAGCTACTCCAAAGAAATGGTCATTCAGATCAGTAAATGAGATCAAGCAAGTACCAAGCAAGAGTTTCTCTTAGATTAATCAGAAATACCAGGGAAAACTGAACAACCGGTGAATAGCTGGGTCATTTTTTATGGCTACCTGATTCCTTTTCATCCTACATACTGGATGGGACCCATATAAGAATATAAAACACGAAAAGATAGCTTGACGTAGTATTATGGTATTTGTTTATTTCATATAAATTAGATAAATTCTTTTATAAGCTCAAGCAATTCTTAGAAATTTACTTTCTTAAATTTCAAGTTTAGTTAGTAAAATATGTCACTTACCTCCCCCCTTGAGAAGACCACCCTTAAAAAAATTCTAAGGCCGCTTTTATCAATAATATCAAAGAAGGCGTTAGCATGCCGGATGTAGCTAAAACCCAAAAAAAAGATTGTAGAAAAAATATAATATCAGCAAAGAATATAAGAGTATCATTCAGTGTTGACAGATAAAAAAAAGAACCGTACCTGCATGAACTCGGGACGCATTAAGAAAAGGCCCCCCGAACAAACCCACCCTTAAGAAAAACCTCTGCAATCACAACAATTATGAAAAATGAAGTAGATACAAATGTACTTCTCAATCCCCTCCACACCCACATGTAGCTAGGTCCCACTCGAAGCAAATGGAAGTACATAAAGAAATATATATTCAAAGCCGAACTTTTCCATTGATGAGAAGAAGGAATGATGAAACTGCTAGAATATAAATCTACAAAAGAGAAAGACAATATGGGTCTTTCCAATTATAACGAATTCCCCATATCAGGAAGATGAGGAATCGAAACTTTTGAGAAACTTTTCTTTTCCCTAATACTCACTTGCCATGTTACCCTAACGGAACCCATAAAAGACGAACATAGAATTAGTCGATCAAAAAATCTGAGTAAATAATATGAAACGCGACACTTCTACGTGCTTTAAGGAAAGTTGGTACACCCACTGAAGATTCTTAATTATTCCATTCAGAGGTGATCAAGACGCCTTACCGAGAGAAAAAAAAAAGTGATCAGAACTATGTAGTTAATTACTATGAGATTGTGACTCTAATGGTAGTAGAGAGAGAGATACAATAAATCCAACGTGCCTGATCTAGCCACTGTGTCGACAGAAGGTAACACAGTAACGGGTAGGGTGAGTGGCAGCGAACACAGCTGACCCCTGTAAGTGGTCTAAACTCGACCAATTCTCTACAAAATAATATGAAGAAACCACCGAAGTTAGCTTGGTGCAACATACTATTCTCCAAATGTTAACCAACTTCACGAAACAAACACAATCCAGTTTTTATTCACCAAAATTTAAAAATTTGAATGCATTGTTGTCGACTCAGATTTAAGAATCCATACATGCATGAAACTCAAGAACATTCCACCATATTATTTCCTCCTTCCTATTTCTTTGTCGTATTCCATGAAACTGGAGTCTTGCAATTAGGTGACCACCCCACTAAACCAAAAGTGAAGGGAATACCAAAGTAACTTTCTATTGAGATTATACTATTACTGTGGCCATGCTCGGTTTTATATAGCACCTAACATGCAGCTAAATACAAACACAAAGGCTTATGCTCTTCCCAAAAAAAAAGACTAATTATGTTTAGGTATTCTGAAATTATAGTGTAAGCCAACCCAAGTTTATTGGAGTCCGTTGGTCAATCATGTGCGAAAATATGATGTGTCATAAGGTAGCAAATATTTTAGAGTATCTCGCTAAAAGGAACATAAGTAATGACTAACATGACGATTAAGACAGAAAAAAAGACTCCCATACGGAGCAATGATCAATGTAGTAAATCAGTAATGACTAAATATACAGACTATTGAGAAACTTTAAATAATATGCTGGAGGTTGAACCATGAAAAGGACATCAAAATATTATGGGTATTCAGATAAACAAATGTTATTGTTTAGCCTGGACTTGCATCTAATTAACTCAACAAGAAAAAGTAATCAAATATTTTTGCACTACACAGTAAGCACAATGTTGTCACTCATTAACCCAAAAGATTAAAAAAAATATATGCAGTCACCTGAAATCTTTCAGCAGCTTCAGGATCAGCAGGATATTTGTCATGATTCACTTGCCTTGCCTGCACCAACATCTAAGTAAAAACCTAAATTATACACCAAACAGGTACACTAAAGATTTGAATTCTTAGATAAAAACAAAACACCAATCAACACGAAAAGAAAAATCAAATATCATAAATCAAAAGAAAGATCAAATATCACAAATCTCCTAAAAGGAACAAAAATTGAAACACATAAGAATCCAAAAATCAAAATTCAATCACATAGTGTAACAGTACAGATCTAATATGGATACAATTACTACTCAAATTTCAAACCTAGAAATGAATTTCACAGTGAATCTGAGTTTTTATTTATCGACATAAATATAGCAGCAAGTGCCTTCACTTTTTTCCTCGTATCACTTGCCTATAAACAAACAAAATATCATACCATGGCCATGATTTAGGAGCAAGGACGTATCCGTAGAAACAATCTAACACACCCAAATGTTGGCAAAGTAGAGACTTGTAAAACACTTATTGTATAAAGAGTGGATTTTGAGAAAACATGGACTGTGGATATAGACAAAACATGCCAGTAATAACTGAAGAAAGATGGAAAAATGAAAATACCCGAAAACCTGAAATTACAGTCACTACAAAGACCAATAAGGAAACGCGTGCAAGGCACATACACTGATAATTGTACATCCAAAGAGCAGGCAGAAATGTGAATTTTATAGTCGCGTCCAGAATGAAACATACGAAACAATGTCTAATTCAATTCATGTGCTTTATGTAAGGAATTTCAATTGAATGAATAATAAAAGTGATGGCATCAAATGGTACACATCTGGTACAAAATATATAACGGAAAGCATCAAATACTACACAAAGAAACCTACAACTCTCTCACATTAATCTACAATGCATAAACCGACTAAGTAAATTAAGTGGAAAATGATGCTAGGATATATATCTTGGTATGAGAAAAGAACTAAAAATGTCTAAGTGAATAAAGAGACTTATAACATAGCCACTCAATCTTTGATAGGTTTTTGGAGGGATAAACGAACCTGAATATACTGAAAGTTCTCATGTCTCTAAGTCTTCCCTCAAATCTGAAAGCATCCATAAGTCTTTTTTTTGTTTAAAGATCTCTACCTATGAAGCAGGCAGACAAAATAACTTCCTTAGAAAACAATGAAAATTATACTGTGAAAACGAAATACACTTCTATCAAAACATAAGCGCTATGAAAAGGTTTATGATACATCATCAGACACATCACAATATCCTTCTGAACCATGGAATGATTAAGTGAAATCATCAGCGGAAAACACAAATGTAAGCATTATGCAAGGTCAACAAATTAAAATTCAACAAAATTTTATAAGAACATGAATCACAAACAGGCAAGCTAAAATTCAACAAAACACCAATATGTTAACCCAAACAGATACTACGCTATCCAAACTAAATATATCTAAGGAAAGCAACCAAGGAAAGACTCAAGGATACCAACCAAAATCATCCCATCTTTGAATCAGTCTCTTTTCAACTACAAAATAAAAATAAAAATAAATCATTAACCAATACATTAAAAAAGAAAAACAATCAAAACAGAAACCAAAGAAGCAAAGGTCTAGGTTTTGTGTGTGTAGTTGCAGGAAATCCTACACTACACTCTTCATGTGATTTCATTATTAATCAACTCGTTTTAGGTTTATATTCTTAATTTTATTGATTAATCTTTGGATGTTCTTACAAGAAAAGATAAAGGACTCAAGAATGATCTTTACTCTAAACTTTCTCTCTCCTATTTACTTGTTTCTTACTCAAAAAAGATCTCCCTTCTCTTTACAATTCGAACGACTATTTATAAGGAAATACATAGTGGATGACAACTAATCTGTCCCTTATTTTCGGGTATGGTTTGCGACATTCTCGCAACCTTATAGATGTTAATTTCGCAAACTTTCTAATTTTTGCAGGATTACCATATCTTTCTCGTGATCTTAGCTAACATCATTTATTTTATCATTTCTGAAATTGTTCTGCGACGTTGTTGTACTGTGTCACTGATAATTTCGCTGAAACATTGTCATTGCGAGATTCTGATCCTACATCTTGCCTCTTCTCATATCTTCTCTGCAAAGTAGAGAATGATGTGAGAAATGCCGCAGCTGTTCATCTTTTCATATTCTACATTTATCACACGTACTCTCTCTTCCATTTATTTCTTGACACGTCTTCTGTAACCGCTGCTTTTCAACCGCTCACATCTTTTCGTCTTAATGGTGTTTATTTCTTCGATTAAAAAATATCCTTTATATACTCTTCTTACCCCCTTTTTCCACTTTTATTTTTAATTTCTCTTCTATTTTTATTCTCTCATCTCTGCAACTCTGTTATCCTTCTGCAAATTCCGCTGCTGTAATTTTTTCTTCCTTCAATCCTTTTACTTTACATACATTCCCATACTCTATATTCAAACATGGCTCCAAGTGGTCATAGATATGAGAAGAATTTACAAGATGTCCAAAAATATCTTGCTGATAAAGGTTTCACACTCTCCACCATTCCTGGTGAGAATGCCAAATCAATTCTTTCTGTCAAGCTTTTCTCTGATCAATATTGTGATGATCAATCAATCATAATTTCGCTAGGTCATATTCTCGCAGGTCTCCCTATTCCTCTTTATAACCCAGATCTTCCTTTATTTTATGAAATTCTCGCTCATTCGGGATTTTCACGAGCCATCTTCCAACTGAGTGGGGACTGCATCCGTCTGATGCTAGGGATCGCTAATCGTGGTGCTGGTAGAGGATCTCTGTACTCCAAAGAACTTAGGGACCCTAAATTCGCAAACCTAGAGATAGTTGTTGAGAAGTATACAGTGGCGAATTTCTTTGATAACTATGAACTTATCTCCATGAAGAAAGAGAATACTCGCTAGGGTATTCGCTTACAAAGGAAAGATAATATTGATGAAGCCAAAATTATTATGCAAGATATTGATTGGCATTATGGTAAAAAACACAACTCCTCGCCAATCCAAAGATGATAAATGGTGTGTTTTTCCTTTGATGCTAAAAGGACCCTACATTGCTGGGTCAAATATTCTTTCTGCGAATCTAGTTGCTTATCAACCTTAGGTTTTCTCTTGGCCCGATGATGAGTGCCAAATATTGTATATATTTATCCCTTTTTGTTGGCATTTAACTCATCTTTTATGCATTAATTCTACATTTTATCCCATATTCTGTGTTTTCATTGTTTTCAAGATAAATATTTTTATTAATTAATTTTGCATTTTTAGGTAATAAATAAAGTCTGGATGACTTGCGGAGCAAAAAGAGCAGAAAAGTAGTGAAAAGCCGGAAGAAATCACGCAAGGAAGCCGCGAAGAATGGTGCGCACAACCTCATTTTCTACACACAAAAACGCCTCCATTCTCAGCCATCAGATCGGTTCTCAGAAGCATCCGACGGTCGCTCCTTCATAGATCATCAAAATCTGAAGTCTTTGCCAAGCACCAAAGCGCTGAAATTCCAAGCCTTCAGATTAGATGGTAGTTGAATCCAACGGTTGCTCCCTTGCTGTTCATCAAAGTTTGATATCTCCGCCTTACACTACAGCACCTAACCTAATCTAGCACCGTTCGTTTCGTTGTATCCCTTCATCGGACGGTCGCTCCTCGCTTGCCTCCGCATCACCATCCGATATACCTACCATCTTCGCATCTCGCAGCTCAGAGTCACAGAACATCAAGACTCGATGAAGCCGCCTAACACCCTAGCAACCGAACCTATACCACCTACCCAAACACCCCCCTTCTCCCAAACAGTCGAGCCATCTCCTCCATCACCCCTCCTCTGCAGAACCATCACCCTGCAACTGTCGCCACCATCATCGCCACCACTCCCTGTCGCCACCAAACACCACCATACCACCTCCGTCATCATCCTACACGTGATTGAACACCTTCCCCCATCATTCTAGCCCTTTATCCCATCAACTCATTACCTAACCTAAACCCTAGGTTATGGGTTGATGGATTAACGTGTGCTAGAGAAGCAATTGATGCATGGAGGTGATACAGGAGAACAAATAGAGTAATGGGTCGAGCTCAATTTGATGTTGCTACATCAAATTAGGTGAGTAATTACCAAACCCTAGCTCTGTCAGTTTGGGGATTTTTATTGTAGAACCCTAATTATGTTGTGGGTATAAATATGTAGTGTGGGAGTGTTGTAAAAACCATGCTTGGAATAGCCAGCATCCAGGACTTTCATGTCCTGTTAATGTTTTTAATTTCAGTTCAATTTCATTTATGTTCATGATTGTTATGTTCCTGTTGATATGCATACTTTTAATTTCCTGTTATGTTCCTGTTAATGTTAATCCTGTTAAGTGTTTACTCTGTTTAATGTGCCTTTGTTAGTTTAAATGCTCACTGTGTTTCAATTCATTATCATGAAGTGATGGAATGCTAGGCTAGAAGCCTTTGAAGCTTTGATTTGATTGTGTAATGGAAGAAATCAGTGCTCATAGCAAGCTGATTATCTTGCCATTCCTTTTGTATGCTTAGGATGCAATGTGCTGATTGTGCAATGGAAGAAATCAGTGCTCATAGCAAGCTGATTATCTTGCCATTCCATTTGTGTTTGCCTGTATTCTTGCCTTAGCCTTGCTCATTTTAGTTTCATTCACATCCTTGCCCTTGGCCTTAGGCCTTGGTTCACTTGCTTTGTTCCTTGTTTTTGCCCTGTGTTGCTTTTGTTTGCTATTTTTTCCTGTTGCTTAGGCCTTTGCTTCTGTTGCTTTGGTTCATCATTAATTCACTGCCTTGCAGCTGCTGTGCAGCACTTGTGCTGCTGCTGCATTGCCTTCTCTGCTGCTGCAACTCTGTTGTTGCTGCTTTCTTTCTTTCACTGCATTGCACTGCTGCTTTGCATTGTTTGCTTCCCCTGCTGCTACTTCTTTTCCTGTTAACTGCTTCTTTTTTTTCCTCTTGGCCTTGTGCTGCTGTGCACTGCTTGTGCAGCTGCAGCTGCTGCTGCAACCCTGCTGCTGCTGCAACCCTGCTGCTGCTGCTTTCTCTTTTTTGCCTTGTGTTGCTGCCACTCCACTTCTCCTGCCAGGTCCAGCCCTGTTAGCTCCTGCTGCTCCAAAGCTCATAAGTACAAAGCCCAAGTCAAGTTCAGTTCCTCAAAGGCCCAAAGGCCCAGATCCTTGACTGAAACCAAAGCCCAGTTCATCCCAAGCCCAAATTCATTCATTAAGGCCCAATCCAATTCAGGCTTAATCAAAAGCCTAAGTTTAAGGCCAAAGCCCATTTGTACTTCAAAGACCAAACTGAGCCCAAGCTCAGTTCATTTTATTATTATCAAACCCATTAGTACTCAAAGCCCAATTTAAGCCAAAAGGCTTCAAAGCCCAACAGCAATTTAGGAACCCAAATAGTTAGAACACTACAAAACACACCCGATCTCTGTGGATCGACCCGTACTTGCACGAGCTACAACTGACGACCGTTCACTTGCGGTATTACTGTAGGCCCCCGTTTTTATTGCGCTTAATTTTATACATATCTCCGGGCCCACCAAGTTTTTGGCCGGGGATAATTTTTAGGACCTTTTAGAAGCCTACCAAGTTTTTGGCGCCGCTGCCGGGGATTGGTGCTGTGTTTTTCTTGTGTTTTTCTTTAGCTATTTTGTATTTCATTTCATAGCATTTGCATCTTCATCTGCTTCACTTCATTTGCTGTTGGACTTGCTATTCTGAACCTGTTTTTCCTCTGCTGGGACGCCACCAAGGAAAAGAACCAAAACCCAACTGGGTTTTTGCAACAATATCAGAGCAAACCAATGAGTCTCCTTCTTGATTCTAAAGAGAAAACCAATGAGTTAAGAGCCAAAATTAGTGGTCTCATAGATGATAAGGATCACATCTCTGATCAAGGTGCCAAGGCTCTGGCGAGGTTCCAAGATACTCTTCTTGAAGTGCAACTTGAACGAGATGAAGCTAACCGCAAGAATGTCGAACTCTGCGAAAGGGAAAATCAAATTCGTTCTCGTCTTCTTATAGGTAGTGAGGATGAATTTGTTTGGGCTGCGAAAATCTTAGATGATGCTAGAAAAGACTTAGGTGTAAATGTTAGTCTTCAAGTTGAGCATACATCCTTGATTAGAGATATGATTTCTGATAGAGAAGGTTACTAACTGCTCTTCTTTACTAATTTTTTTGTTTCTTATGAATTCTCATCAAGTTAATAATTGATTGTCTTTTGCTCGCAGATTCTGAAAATATATATCGTGAAAAGATTGAATAACTCGAAGCTGAAAAGGAGGAACTCGCAAAGAATCTTTCTTCTCGCAACGACAAGTATTTTAGATTAAAGAATCAAATCAAGATCATTGTTACGAATTTTAAGAATGATGCTATGCATTTTCGCAATCAGACTATCCAAATGGTTTGTGATGATCATAATATCCCACATTCTGATTATCCTAGTCTTTTGGAAGAAATCCCACACAATACTCCCATTTTGATTATCTCTGATAGCGAAGCTGATGATGAAGAATCTGATAGTGATGGAAGTTCTGATGGTGATGAAGATTCTGACGCATACGAAGAAGGGAATAAGTCTAATGAAGATAATGAAGGATCAACCAAGAAGTAGTCTTTATTTCTTTAATTGATTCTTTGTAATACTTGTACATTTATTTCTTCTTTCTGTATATTTGTGTTTCTTTCATTTATTTGCGAAGTGAATTTTGTTTCTTTTCAAAATCTCATTCCTGTGTGGTATTATTTTGCCTTCCTAACTAAAGGTCTTATTATACCACCTCTTGTCATTGGGACAAAATCACAGGACGTTCTTGCAATTTCATGCAAAAACCCATTGATCTTGCCTTAACTTTTTCTTTTGTATTATGGCCTCTTCATGAATGTTGCGACAATATGACATGCCTAAATATTCTTGCGAACATGAAGCCCCATGACATTGCCGTCTTGCGACGATATTGATCTCGTCTTATCCTTTTCTTTTGTATTATTGCCTTTCCAGGATTGTTGCACAAATATGAAAAGTCTTAATATCCTTGCGAATAAAAAGCCTCATGACATTTGCATCTTAAGACACTTATCAGCTCCCTAATGGAGGGTGCCTCCCTTATCTCCCCCTGGTTTCCCCTTCAAGGAGGCGTATTTCTACCATACAAGGTTAGCTCCTCCCATCCAGTCTTAACAACAACCAGTTATTTTCGCAGCCTCTTATCCCTTTTACCTATAGGGTTTATGGTTACGAGACTGCACCCTAAGTGGGCCGAGTGCAGTATAATCCAAGACTTGTCAAGAATGGCAAGGTACGCTTCAAACGTCCATGGCACTCTTGACTCAACCGTGTACCTCAGCGCCTTGATCAGATCTGCACTCCTTGGGAGAGTCCTTATTACCTTAGTCGCCCAACCCAAGTCATACGCTTAAGCTGGGAATCCAAGGTGCCTCTCCCGGATGTGCTTTATTGACCCCAAATCTCCATGACGTACTTTAGGTCTTACATTTGCCTCTTGCAAAATTGTATTCGCGAACTAGGGTGTACGCCATAAAGGTTCGCCTCTTTCTCTTTTGTCATTCTTCTCTGATTATTTTCTGTAAAATTCATTATCTCTGCGAGAGTCTCGCAAATCATTATATTGTATTTGAATTTCGCAATCTCAATTTTGTTGTTCAATCAAATGTATTTTTGAGAATTTTACTTTTTGCGAGAGTATCGCAACAACTTAATCATTCATACATTTCTTGTTTTTATTACCTTTGCCATCCTCTGCTTCTTTATTATATTATGCTACTGCTTCCTTGGTAGTGGTAAATTCATCATTTTTATTCTGAGCTAGCATTAATTTCGCAACATCTCTTCTCCTTTCCTTTTGATTGTGTCCACCATCAACCTCTCACTTCTTTGTACATCTTTGATTTTGTGTCACCAGTTTTCCTTCTTGTTTGCCCTTCCTTCACAAGATTCTATCTCAGTTTCGTAACATCTCTTTCCTTCGACCCAATATCCCTTTATGATTCCTACACCATTGGGGTGAGGGAATTTGATGCACTGGTGGAAAGTTTAAGCTACACCTAGAATCCCATGTAGCCAAGGTCGACCAATTAACGCATTGTAAGGTGATTCTACATCAACGACACAGAATGAGATTTCAGAAGATATTCCCTTCAATGGAATTCACATAGTAACCTCCCCTTTAGGCTTGTTAGCAGTACCATTAAAACCATATATCTTATATGTTGATGGTATAAAATCATCATCTCTTCCACCCATGGTTTTATAAGTATGATAAAATAAGATGTTCACAGAGCTTCCAGTATCGACTAGAATTCTATTGATTGCCCATGAATCTTCAGCTTCGTCATCCTCATCTTCTTTTGGTATTGGATTAATTTCTAATTTTATTAACAATGGATTGTCATGCACCTCTTATCCTTCGGGAATTTCTTCTGCAGTAAAAGAAATGATCTGTTTCTGCCATTCCTCTAGTAGCGATATTTTCGCAATATTCATAATTTCTCTTCCGTCATTATCTTTTGCGAACACTCTGCTCAAAACATTATCATGAAAATCTTCAATTGTCTTATATGAATGTACGATAGAGTGACAAAATATATTTTTTTCTTTTGCACCAACTTCTATGAAGAATGTTTCTTTCTTTTTCATCGTATTCATTTTGTGATGTTCTGGTGGTGGTGGTAATGGTTGAGATTGCGGATGCCCTACCAGAAAGTCGTTTAGTTTTCCTTGATCTATCATTCTCAAAATAATTCTTTTTATATTTCTGCAATCGTTTGTGGTATGTCCATGAAAATGATGATAAGAACAAAATTCATGACTTCTGTGGTTTGGAGGTGGTTCCGTTCCCATGTTCCACGGTTTTGGTATATTTTCCATCAAGATTATAGCTTCCCATATCTTCTCCACACTTGCATTTAGAGGTGGCATCTTGATTTCTTCCCATATTACCTTGTGACTTCCTTGTCCTTTATTATAGTTTTGCCTTTGACCTCCATAAGTTTCTTGCGGTTGATCGAGCCTTTGAATCTTGTTATTTCCTCCACGATTATAGAAATTTCTTTCTCTTTCATACTCTTCTTGATCTCGGCTCCCCATAGCTACCAATTTTTGCTGATTGTTACTTGTCACTTTTTCTTGTTGTACTTGCGAAGTATTCACCACTGTGTTTATTAGATTGGGTAATAAGCTTGCATTCGCTGTTTGTGAGCTGGTGTTCACAACTGGATATGATTCCATTTCATGTTGCCTTTCCTATAGAGAAATCTATTCTTCTTGAAGTTCTCGCAATTCAGTCATTGTAATCGTATTCTTGACTCTGAAAATTTGGACATACAATAGGTTTGTTTCAAACATAGCATTGATAAATGATAATATGAGATATCTCTCATCTACACGGCCATCCATTTCGCTACACATAGTTATCCATCTTTTAGTCAAGTGTTTCAAACTTTCTCCAATCCTTTGTTTTAATCCAAACACATCTTCTATACCAGGTCGTGAGGAATTATTACTTATGTATGCTCCCAAGAATTTAGTCTGCAAATGATTGAAGGAAGTTATTGTATTCTTTGGTAAACCTTCAAACCATTTTAACGCTTCTCTTGTTAAGCTGGATGCGAAATATTTGCACAATACCGCATCATGATTTTCCCATTGTAACATGCACCTCACATAAGCTTTAATGTGCGGAATTGCGCAAGTTGTTCCATCAAAAATGCTGGTTAATGCGGGCAAATTGCATTTCGGTGGTATTCCTCCTAATTGTACTTCCCTTGTAAATGGAGTTTTCGCAGATTCTTCTATTGCTTCATCCAATTGTCTTCTACCTACTTCTCCTCTGTTATTTAGCATTCCTCTCATTTATTCTAATTCTTTCAAGATTTGTTTATTTACACCTGAATCTTGATCCATTGGTATCTTTAATTTTTCTTCTCTTCTTCTGCGTTCACGTCTATCTTCTCTCGCGAAATTTCGCATCTCTTCTTCATTATCCTCATCTCGTCTTCTTCTGCGATTCTCTTCCTCATCTCTATCTTGAATTCGCAAATGATGATGCCTTTCATTTTACCTTCTACAATTTTGTTCATTTTTAATCAATTCAATTCGCTGTCTTTCAGCCATTCTTTTTACTCTATCATACTCCTCATTGAGATTATCGTTATTCCGGTTTTGTGTACGCTTTCTTTCTCGATTGTCATGATTTTTCAGGCGAATTGTCTCCTGAAGCTCTTGCTCTTCCATTTCCGCTCTCAATCTTTCACGTTCGCAGATTAAACGTGCTTGTTCAGCATAATGTCTTTCAACTTCTTCTTCAATTGTCTGTTGATTTCTTTGAGTTTCTCTCACATGTAAAATTCTTCTTCCTTCCTCTTGATTTCCTTCGTCATCTTGGTTATTTTGTCCCTGATTTTGCCCGTTCTCTTGATTTCCTCCAATCTGCCCATCATCGAAAGTTTCATTTTGTGGAACTTAACGATCATCAGTTCTTTCTCTATTTTCACGATATTCTTCATTAGGATTTGATATTTCTTCTTGAATATTGTTTCCAGCATTGATTATGGGTGAATTTCGCCTCATTTCTCTTCTAGTCGATCTTGAATATGATTTTGTAATACTTCTCGATCTCCTATTCTGTAGTCTCATATTCTCCATCCTTAATTCGTGATTTTGCCTTGTTAAATTCGCACGTTCTTCTGCCTCAGCTCTTCTTTCTTCATGTATTCTTCGTCTCAATGTTTCTAACGCTCCAATTTCCTCACCTCCATGAATTATTCTTTCATATGCTTATTGATTTCTCTCTTCCTGTCTATAATTTCTATTTTGTTGATCTTCTTCTATTTCTTCTGCTGAATTTGATCGCCAAGTGTGTACGCTCACCCTGTCATAATCTATATTCCTCTCTTGAACTAGTGTTTGTTGAATTGGCGGTTGAATTTGATTTTCTCTATTATTTCTTATTCTAATAGATTCTCCCATTTCACTTCTTTCTCTTCCAGCAATTCTTTTGCTTCTTCTAATAGTAGTCGGTTGTTCGGATGTATTTCTTCTTCTAGCCATTCCTTCAATGTTAATAGTATTGCAAGAAATTATGAAAAATTCTTAATCAACCACTTTAAATTTTCACAAATCTCAATATCAATCTTTAACTTTTTCTAGAATAATCTTCAACTCCTCCCTGTTTCTAGCGCCATTATGTAGTTGAAGGAAATCCTACACTACACCCCTCGTATGATTTATTGTTGATCAACTCATTTTTAGGTTTACACTCTTAATTTTATTGATAAATCTTTGAATGTTCTTACAAGAAAGATAAAGAAGTCAAGAATGATCTCTGCTCTGAACTTTCTCTCTCCTATTTACTTGTTTCTTACTCAAAAAGATCTCCTCCCTTTCTTTACAACTCGAACGACTATTTATAAGAAAATACATAGTGGGTGACAGCTAATCTGTCCTTTATTTTCGGATATGATCTGCGATATTCTCGCAACCTTACAATTGTTAATTTCGCAAACTCTCTAATCTTCGCAGGACTATCACATCTTTCTCGTGATTTTAGATGACGTCATTTATTCTATCATTTCTGAAACTGTTCTGTGACGCTGTTATGCTGTGTCATTGATAATTTCGCTGAAACATTATCATTGCGAGATTCTGATCCTACAAACATAACGGATGTGTTGTCCCTACCAATCACTCTTTAGGGATATGTAATCTCATTCATCGTTATTGTTATTAAAAATGCAACATGTCTCTGCACTAGGTGGTCAATGATCTCGGTGGCGAATTCACCACCTAAGATTCTTAAATTATCATGATGGCATATTTTTGATACAAAAACATCTTTTTATTACTTTGAGGGGGTGTACATATTCATTGGTTTTTTCAAAAACTAAAAAACAAAGTTACTCGAATACATTTTAAAGCTATGTCGTTTTCGAATGACCAATGGTTACACTTAGCTCGTGTAACAAGCCTTTAAACCCTTTAGTGACCCAAAGGGACGAGTTTAGTCTCGATCGTGAGGGTTTACAAAGAGGTGTACCCACAAAACCAGGAATATAGGTGCTGCAGTATTTATACCTCGTCTCCATCTTGCGGAGGAATCTCTCCTGGTTATTCAAAAAATCTCCGGATAAAACTCTGTTGGAAAGTGCATCTTCAGAATATGGAATACGGCATCATGCCTCCTTTTTTTCCGTATTGTCAATCCTTTTCGTATGTTATTTCACCTTCGAGGTACTGGAGTTAAATTCATACAAGGTGTTAATACGAGGTTCTCATTAACAAAATATAAGAGTTATTAATTTTTTGCCAAACTCACCGCATGTTGACTGTCTCATCCATTAAGTAAGCTCATAAAATAAGCCCCTACATGAGCTACATATCTTTTCACTTATATTTTCAACATGTTAATCCTATGTTGCAAGGCCTTGCTTCTTCTAACGGTGTCACCCTGTCATATGTTTCTGTATTCGACTCTAACTTGGGCTCAAAAGGTACTGCTATCTAGGTCATTTCCTAGTATTGGATCAGTGGAAACCACACACCAGGCACCAATAAGTACAACATCCTCAACGCATCAAAATCTAGCCATATATTCCTTTTTAACTTAAAACAAATTGATAAAATACAAAAAAAAAAAAGTAGGAGATAAAACTAATAGTTTGTTGGTGTGTTTGAGTTAGGATGAATGAAACTCTATTTACAGATTTCCCACAAATTGGCTATTGGTGAATTAAAGGGTCACCTTTGATGGTCACTACCATTGGAGTACACAATTTTATTATTTGCACAAGATAACCATTACAAAAATAATAAAGTAGAAGGGAAATAAATATCACCGCAAACAGAAAGTCCCTATGATAAAAAAAAATTATGGGTGGTCAGGGAGCTCTGTTGGAAGGAAGTGACTCATTTTTGGATTGAAATTTAAAAAGGAACTCATTTAATAGTCACTCACTGTAGCATTGATGTGTATGGATGATCCACTTTTGGAAGTTGGTTGAATAATGAGACAACAACAAAAAATGGAAAAATTATACACTTTAAATATCATCCACAACTTTACTTGTGGGATATGATGGATATGATATGAAGCCTAAATCACTATAATAAAAAAAAGGTGGTCTTTGACTCTGAGATTTGAGAGTCATTAAAGGGACAGGATTTAACGGGGACCCTGATCTTGCGGTCGGAATCATCCGGATGGAGTTTTGACTTCGACGGCCAGGAATGATAGGCTATGTTACGCGGAATGCCTTTTATAGTTACAGCTAATTCCAATCTCTTGGCTACCACAATCAAAAGTCGGAATAGGCTATCTCTTTTTTCCCGCTCTCTCTTCTCAAAAGTTGAGCTCAAATTCTCAATGGCGACTCATTCACTGCACGAAGTAACACAGATGTCAGGTTTTAAGATTTCAACCCTAATTCTCCCCCACTTTAATGAGAAATTTGCCCGCATTAACCAGCATTTTTGATGGAACAACTTGCGCAATTCAGCACATTAAAGCCTATGTGAGGTGCATGTTACAATGGGAAAATCATGATGCGGTATTGTGCAAATATTTCGCATCCATCTTAACAGGAGAAGCGTTAAAATGGTTTGAAGGTTTACCAAAGAATACAATAACCTCCTTCAATCATTTGCAGACTACATTCTTGGGAGCATACATAAGTAATAATTCCTCACGACCTGGTATAGAAGATGTGTTTGGATTAAAACAAAGGATTGGCAAAAGTTTGAAACACTTGACTAAAAGATGGAGAACTATGTATAGCGAAATGGCTGGCCATGTAGATGAGAGATATCTCATATTATCATTTATCAATGCTATGTTTGCAACAAAACTATTGTATGTCCAAATTTTCAGAGTCAAGAATACGATTACAATGACTGAATTGCGAGAACTTCAAGAAGAATACATTTCTTTAGAGGAAAGGCAACATGAAATGGAATCATATCCAGTTGCGAACACCAGCTCACAAACAGCGAATGCAAGCTTATTACCCAAGCTAATAAACACAGTGGAAAATACTTCGCAAGTACAACAAGAGAAGGTGACAAGTAACAATCAGCAGAAATTGGTAGCTATGGGAAGCCGAGATCAAGAAGAGTATGAGAAATAAAGAAATTTCTACAATCGTGGAGGAAATAACATGATTCAAAGGCTCGATCAACCGCAAGAAACTTATGGAGGTCAAAGACAAAACTATAATAAAGGACAAGGAAGTCACAAGGTAATATGGGAAGAAATCAAGATTACACCTCTAAAGGCAAGTGTGGAGAAGATATGGGAAGCTATAATATTGATGGAAAATATACCAACACCGTGGAACATGGAAACGGAACCGCCTCCAAACCACATGAGTCATGAATTTTGTTCTTATCATCATTTTCATGGACATACCACAAATGATTGCAGAAATGTAAAAAGAATTATTTTGAGAATGATAGATCAAGGAAAACTAAACGACTTTCTGGTAGGGCATACGCAATCTCAATCATTACCACCACCACCAGAACATCACAAAGTGAATACGATGAAAAAGAAAGAAACATTCTTCATAGAAGTTGGTGCAAAAGCAAAAAATCTATTCTGTCACTCTATCGTACATTCATATAAGACAATTGAATATTTTCATGATAATGTTTTGAGTAGAGTGTTCACAAGAGATAATGATGGAAGATAAAATATGAATATTGCGAAAATCTCGCCATTAGAGGAATGACAGAAGCAGATCATTTCTTTTACTGCAGAAGAAATTCCCGAAGGAGAAGAGGTGCATGACAATCCATTGGTAATAAAATTAGAAATTAATCCAAAACCGAAAGAAGATGAGGACGATGAAGCTGGAGATTCATGGGCAATTAATAGAATTCCAGTCGATACCGGAAGCTCTGTGAACATCTTATTTTATCATACTTATAAAACCATGGGTGGAAGAGATGATGATCTTATACCATCAACATATAAGATATATGGTTTTAATGGTACTGCTAACAAGCCTAAATGGGAGGTTACTATGCGAATTCCATTGAAGGGAATATCTTCTGAAATCTCATTCTGTGTCGTTGATGTAGAATCACCTTTGATAGACGCATTTATGTGTCTATTTTGATCTCAATTGTATATATTGATAGTGCTCGATTTTGTATTAATTTGGTTATTTTATGTTTTTGTAGGTGTTTTTGGAGAAATAAGCTCTTTCCCGAAAAATGGCTCGAAAAGTGATATTTGCGCTCGTGTGAGAAAATTACTATTCGGACCCTCGGTTTGGATAAGGGGTAACCTAATTACTAAGGGGCACCCAGATCACTATTCACCACAAACTGCTATTTTCACCCACATTTCTGTTAGGGGGACTTCACCTTCTTTACGTGAGAATTGAAATTGGCGGGAAATGTCGCGTTCAAAAGAGCTGCTCATCTGCGTATTGCCTGTGTTGGATTTTGGTCGACAATCTCGTTTATATATTCATGGTAATGAATTGGTATGATCCTGTTATGACAAAACATGCGAGGTAATGGGTGTAGAGTCGGAAATCAACGGTTATAAACAACACAGAGAGAAGAGGGGTTATCGGGTATTTTGTTGGCTTTTATTTCGGGAAGTTGAGCGCAACAAAGAGGATATATGGTCGGACTTTCTCTAGGGAATGATTTGATTAATTTAAAACAAGATTAGCTACATGTGTTTAGTCGAAAATATTCAAGTTTCCATACTCGTCTCATCAAAACAGGGAAGACATATTCGTAAATATTCTATCTTAATTATGGAAGATACGTGACCAACATGAAGGAAACTATCTCTTTGCAGATTTACTATATCAATGAGAGAGATATCTACAGCAACAGACGGACAGACATCAAGGTAAGAAGTTATCCCAAAGAGTTATTTTCCGTGGATTGTGGGTGAAGAAAACGGAGATTAACTCGAGTGATTTGGGGAACTGTTGAGTATATAAGGAGTTGGGATAGGTCAGAGAAGGGGGTCGAGACTTTGGGGTACGCTGCAGATCTAAAATTAAAACTGCAGGAGTAGCAGCAGCAGTAGCAGGAAGAAGACGAAGCTGAAGAACATAAGGCTGTAAAGGACAGTCGTTTCTTAGGGTCTTAAATTCAGAATCCTGTAACAGTCCATTAATAACAATTATCTTCAGTTTGCAACAATTTCTGTAACAGTTGACTCTGTAAATATTATATTTGTTACAGATTCGGCTGTAATATTATTTTCTTCAATAAAACACCTATTCAGCCATGAGTTATTATTTTGAGCGTGTTTTCACCATGAAGAGCTAAACCCCAACGCTGGGACGACGGAGGAAGCCTTATTTCACAATTGTTTGGTAACTATATTTGATTTTTTATGACTTTTGCACTTGTTTTAATTGATTTATGATTTTTCTTGATTAGTTGTGATTTTTTCTGATAGCGTATGCTTAGTCTAAGAACTCTTGATGCGCTATGCTTATGATTTACATCTAATTCTTTATAAAATCTACTTTTGGCAAAGAAAGGAGTCGAAAAAAGAGCTAGAATTGTTATGAGTCATTATATGAACCAATTGAATGTAATTAATGGTGGAAACCCAAGTTCCAGTTCTCTCGATAAATTGTGACAATATTTTCTAGTATTTTCTATTTTTAAAGTCTAAAATAAATCTTTACAAGTCTTTGAACGAACTTTTACTACCACTTTACAACATCAATTTACAATCACATCAATTTTTGGCGCCGCCGACGCGGACTTGTATTTAGATTTGTTTTAGGTTTCTTTTTATTTTTATTATTTTTTGTTCTTTTTTACGCGTTTTGATATTTTTCGATTCTTTTCAGATTTGGAGCGAAGCTACAAGGGAAGAAAAAGTGTCATAAAAGGAAAGCATCGCCAAAGAAGGAACGAAAATAGGAATCCAAAAGGAGTGAAGAAGAAGATTTTGTATATAGTTATTTTGTTTTATTTTTAGAATCTGTAAATAGGGTGTTATTTTTGTAATTTTTCTTTTCCTTTTTGGACATTTTTATTTTTGGACTTTTTGGACATTCTTGGACATTATTTTTAAACCCTAAGGAAGGGTTAAAAATTAAATATAAACTTTTTGCAGGGAAGGACGACAATTACGATACTGTCTCGGCCCTTCAGGTTCGAACACTGACATCGGAGTCGGTGGACTGAGTGGACTTCAACGGTTCATCGCCCGTATGGTACGGGAGGTAAGAATCTATCCACCCACGAATCCCCTGTCAGTGGGTTTTATTTTGTGTGACAACTCACACCCCTGCAATAGAATATCGAACTGGTATTACAATAGCCAATACAACGAATATCAGACTGAGTTTCAAAATGGACGTTACTACTTTGACCATAGTGTGAATAATGGTTGGGAACATCAGCCTTTTGAAGGTTATGGTCCATACCATGGCGAGCCCAATTACTATCCACACGCCAACCGGTCATACGAGCAAAATTCCTCTCTACTAGAGTCGACACGTAAGTTAGCTGAGTCGACACGTAAGTTAGCAGAAATGAATAACTTAGTTATGGACGAAAGAAATGCAACGAGTGAACTTTCCTTCCTAGATTCAATCAGGAAGTCATGTGAGTCGACTCAAAATATTTTGTTAGAGGCCCAGAACATAAATGCTCTTAATTTCCAATATAATGTTTCCAATAGTACATTTGAAAATGAAGATAGTTATTCACATAATCAAGATGACGAGGATAAAATTGGTAACATTAATTGTTTAGATGAGGTTCCACCATTTTCATGTTATTATAATGATGATTATGATGAGGATAGTGTTGATGAAGAATTTGAAATAAGTAGGCATAATGATCAGGAATTTGTTACTCCAATTGAGCTTAATAATGATAATGTTTCTAGTTCAAATCCAAATAATTTTAATAATTATTCACCTATTCAAAAGGACGAGGATTTGACTAGAGATACTCCCGTTTCAGACGATGTAGTATTTCCTTTTGATTATGAAGCTAATAATGGTTTATAGGAACGAATTTAGGGAAGTTGTGACTAGTCTTTATAGAGACACTGAAAAATCTAAGTTTGGGGGTGATTATCATTCTCCATGTGCTTTAACTATTAGAAAGGTCCCTCACTTGGGACTTGACATATGTGCCTCAACCATTTTACAAGATTATCTTCATACACGTTTTTTCCTGAACCTAGTGATGTCCATAAGGAAGTTCAGTTGTTAGAAAGCCATCCTCTGGTTGATGTGGTTTACCCAGGCTATGATATCCAGATTGACTTTATTTTCCCACCAAATTTTTTTCAACCGATTGTGGGAATGTGTAAGTTTCATATGTGTCAATTATTAAGTTTTGAGACTAAACCTAATTACTTTAGGAGATTAGGGTCGACACATTTGTTTAAGGAAGACCACCACTCTCATTGTGGTCAGCTGTGTGAGTCAAAAATGATTGACTTTAAGGATCCACAATTATTCAGGTTATTATTATGTGCTTCTAAGTTTTTACTTGAGTTTTTCCAGACTCTAATACCTGAACCGGACCTTATCTTTGAGGAATTCCAGCGCATGAAAATATTTTATCTAGACCCTTTCATAGAGCCTGAACCTGAACCACAGCTAGATGTAGTTGTCTTAAACAGGAAATTAGACAAGGGTGCGCTTTATTTGTTAATTTTCTTGGCATGTTGCAGATTCCTTTTACTTGTGATAGCTCTATTTGGTTTTGATGACCCACTGAAATTTCGACTATTACTTTATGATACGAGGTGATTAATCCTTTCTTATGTCTGGCTGAAGACGTTAAAATTAGCACTTCTTGAGAGGTAACTCAATCTCATGCAACACGGTAATATCTTTCCTTAACTCTTTTGCTTCAATGGTAACAGTTTCTCCTTGTTCATGCTTTTAATTTTATCTTTATAACATTGAGGACAATGTTAGATTTAAGTTTTGGGGTATGGGAGAAACTTTTTAGTTGCAATAAATAAACTCCAGAGCCTAGAAATTTATGCCTATTAAGGATTGCACTAACCAATCTAAGTGGATGGAAGCATTTTGGTTGTAGGAGTTGAGGAACCAATCTGATTAGATGGAAACATCTAAAGAGTCTATTCATAAAAGCACAGAGCTCAGGTGTTAGAAATAACATGGTAGTTTCGCCATATCTCGTTGAGTCATTTTCACTTCTGTTTTTATTTTTGTTTTTAAATATGTTTCTAAGTAATTTGGTGGGGCTCACGATTCAAGTTGTTACCAATACTAGGGTGAATTAGAGTGATTGAGATACCATGAAAAAAAAAGAAAAAAAAAGTTGAAAAAGAAAAAAAAAAAAAGATGAAAAAAGATGAAAAAAAAATAAATAAAAATAATTTGAGACCAGACCGTTTGACCAAAAGGAATAAATTCAATAAAGTCGACCACTGGTACCCTTTTATATGCCAGTTGTGTTGATCTAGAGTTAGGTTATCGACCACTGGTTCCCTTGTATATGCAGTGTGTTGATATTAGTCAGACTAGTATCTCAATCCATTAGGATAGGTTCATTTTGGCGGAGGCCTTCAGACAGATATGGGAAACGCCGTTCACTTAGTAAACATCAAAACCATCTATGTTTTTCTCTATATCCATCTTCTTGATCTATCCATGTGATTAGTTTTGACTCCGGATATTGATGTCCATAGTGCGACTATCTGAGTAGAGCTCTGTCACTTATATATGAATTTTAGTATGCTTGAGTGCAAACTCGTGTACAACAATTGGAATTTCGCATCAGGGTACTTCCTCTTATAGTCAATAAGTATGCCAACCAAGGAGATTCTTTAGTGCCGTCCAAGGTTCTGCATAGATAGTTAGGGTCTGGAGTAAAGGTTTTGTGGGTATATCTCTTGTAATCCCTCCCGAGACTATAACTCGGCCACTAGGGTCACCTAGGGGTTTAAAGGCTTGTTGCACACGCTAAATGCAACCGACGATGCCTGCGACAGCGAGTTAGGATTTCATTTTCTATTTTTGATTTTCTCGAGGACTAGCAAATAATAAGTTTGGGGGTATTTGATAAACGCATTTATGTGTCTATTTTGATCTCGATTGTATATATTGATAGTGTTCGATTTTGTATTAATTTGGTTATTTTATGTTTTTGTAGGTGTTTTTGGAGAAATAAGCTTTTTCCCGAAAAATGGCTCGAAAAGTGATATTTGCGCTCGTGTGAGAAAATTACTATTCGGACCCTCGGTTTAGATAAGGGGTAACCTAATTACTAAGGGGCACCCAGATCACTATTCACCACCAACTGCTATTTTCACCCACATTTCTGTTAGGGGGACTTCACCTTCTTTACGTGAGAATTGAAATTGGCGGGAAATGTCGCGTTCAAAAGAACTGCTCATCTGCGTATTGCCTGTGTTGGATTTTGGTCGACAATCTTGTTGATATCTTCATGGTAATGAATTGTTATGATCCTGTTATGACAAAACATGCGAGGTAATGGGTGTAGAGTCGGAAATCAACGGTTATAAACAACACAGAGAGAAGAGGGTTTATCGGGTATTTTGTTGGCTTTTATTTCGGGAAGTTGCGCGCAACAAAGAGGAGATATGGTCGGACTTTCTCTAGGGAATGATTTGATTAATTCAAAACAAGATTATCTACGTGTGTTTAGTCGAAAATATTCAAGTTTCCATACTCGTCTCATCAAAACAGGGAAGACATATTCGGAAATATTCTATCTTAATTATGGAAGATACGTGACCAACATGAAGGAAAATATCTCTTTGCAGATTTACTATATCAATGAGAGAGATATCTACAGCAACAGACGGACGGACAGCAAGGTAAGAAGTTATCCCAGAGAGTTATTTTCCGTGGAAAAGAAGAAAAATATCCCGTGGATTGTGGGTGAAGAAAATGGAGATTAACTCGAGTAATTTGGGGAACTGTTGAGTATATAAGGAGTTGGGATAGGTCAGAGAAGAGGGTCGAGACTTTGGGGTACGCTGCAGAGCTAAAATTAAAACTGCAGGAGTAGCAGCAGCAGCAACAGCAGGAAGAAGACGAAGCTGAAGAACATAAAGCTGTAAAGGACAGTCGTTTCTTAGGGTCTTAAATTCAGAATCCTGTAACAGTTCATTAATAACAATTATCTTCAGTTTGCAACAATTTCTGTAACAGTTGACTCTGTAACAATTATATCTGTTACAGATTCGGCTGTAATACTATTTTCTTCAATAAAACACCTACTCAGCCATGAGTTATTATATTGAGCGTGTTTTCACCATGAAGAGCTAAACCCCAACGCTGGGACGACGGAGGAAGCCTTATTTCACAATTGTTTGGTAAATATATTTGATTTTTTATGACTTTTGCACTTGTTTTAATTGATTTATGATTTTTCTTGATTAGTTGTGATTTTTTCTGATAGCGTATGCTTAGTCTAAGAACTCTTGATGCACTATGCTTATGATTTACATCTAATTCTTTATAAAATCTACTTTTGGCAAAGAAAGGAGTCGACAAAAGAGCTAGAATTGTTATGAGTCATTATATGAACCAATTGAATGTGATTAATGGTGTAAACCCAAGTTCCAGTTCTCCCGATAAATTGTGACAATATTTTCTAGTATTTTCTATTCTTAAAGTCTAAAATCAATCTTTACAAGTCTTTGAACGAACTTTTACAACCACTTTACAACATCAATTTAAAATCACATCAACCTTACAATGCGTTAATTGGTCGACCTTGGCTACATGGAATTCTAGGCGTAGCTTCAACTTTCCACCAATGCATCAAATTCCCTCACCCCAATGGTGTAGGAATCATAAAGGGAGATTGGGTCGATGGAAAGAGATGTTACGAAACTGAGATAGAATCTTGCGAAGGAAGAGCAAACAAGAAGGAAAACTGGCGACACAAAATCAAATATGTACAAAGAAGTGAGAGGTTGATGGTGGATACAATCGAAAGGAAAGAAGAAGAGATGTTGCGAAATTAATGCGAGCTCTGAATAAAAAGGATGAAGATACCACTACCAAAAAATCAGTAGCAGAAAATAATAAAGAAGCAGAGGATGGCAAAGGTAATAAAAACGAGAAATGTATGAATGATTAAGTTGTTGCGATACTCTCACAATAAGTAAAATTATCAAAAATACATTTGATTGAACAACAAAATTGAGATTGCGAAATTCAGATATAATATAATGATTTGTGAGACTCTCGCAGAGATCATGAATTTTACAGAAAATAATCAGAGAAGAATGACAAAAGAGAAAGAGGCAAACCTTTATGGCGTACACCCTAGTTTTCGAATACAATTTCGCAAGAGGCAAACATAAGACCTAAAGTACGTCATATAAGGGGGTACCTGTAGCATGGCTCAGGGAAAGGCTACACCACCCCCGGAACCTGAGTCATGGAGATTTGGTGTCAATAAAGCCCATCCGGGAGAGGCACCTTGGATTCTCAGCTTAAGCATATGACTTGGGTTGGGCGACTAAGGTAATAAGGACTCTCCCAAGGAGTGCAGATCTGATCAAGGCGCCGAGGTACACGGTTGAGTCAAGAGTGCCAGGGGCGTTTGAAGCATCCTTGCCATTCTTGACAAGTCTTGGCTTATACTGCACTCGGCCTGAAGAAAACCCCACTTAGGGTACAGTCTCGTAACCATAAGACCTATAGGTAAAAGGGATAAGAGGCTGCGAAAACAACTGGTTGTTGTTAAGACTGGATGGGAGGAGCTAACCTTCTATGGTAGAAGTACGCCTCCTTGAAAGGGAAACCATGGGGAGATAAGGGCGGCACCCTCCATTAGGGAGCTGATAAGTGTCTTAAGACGCAAATGTCATGAGGCTTATTATTCGCAAGGATATTAAGACTTGTCATATTTGTTCAACAATCCTGAAGAGGCAATAATACAATAGAAAAGGATAAGACGAGATCAATGGGTTTTTGCATGAAAGTGCGAAGACGTCCTGCGATTTCGTCGCAAGACGGCAATGTCATGGGGCTTCATTTTCGCAAGAATATTTAGGCATGTCATATTGTCGCAACATTCCTGAAGAGGCTATAATACAAAAGAAAAAGTTAAGGCAAGATCAATGGGTTTTGCATGAAAGTGCAAGGACGTCCTGCGATTTTGTCGCAATGACAAGAGGTGGCATAATAAGACCTTTAATTAGGAAGGCCAAATAAGACCACACAGGAATGAGATTTTGAAAAGAAACAAAATTCACTTCGCAAAAGGTTGCGAAGTTATACAATAAGAAATTTTTTATGAAATCTCTCATTTGGATTCAAATAACAAAGGCAAGTATGGGAATGTATGAAATTAGAAAATGTTATTTCACTCCATATGAGAGATTTACTCAAAAATTCAAGAATTAATGATTATATTGATTAACTGTATTGCAAAGAAGAATTTTTTTAATTAATGCAGGGAAAAATGAAAGAAACACAAATGTACAGAAAGAAGAGATAAATGTACAAGCATTACAAAAGATCAAAGAAAGAAATGAAGACTACTTCTTGGTTAATCCTTCATTATCTTCATTAGACTTATTCCCTTCTTCGTCTGCGTCAGAATCTTCATCACCATCAGAACTTCCATTACTGTAAGATTCTTCATTGTCAGCTTCGCTATCAGAGATAATCAAACTGGGAGTATTCTGTGGGATTTCTTCTACAAGACAAGGATAATCAGAATGTGGGATATTATGATCATCACAAACCATTTGGATAGTTTGATTGCGAAAAATGCATAGCATCATTCTTAAAATTCGCAACAGTGATCTTGATTTGATTCTTTAATCTAGAATACTTGTCGTTGCGAGAAGAAAGATTCTTTGCGAGTTCCTCCTTTTCAGCTTCCAGTTCCTCAATCTTTTCACGATATTTATTTTCAGAATCTGCGAAAAAAAGGCAATCAATTATTAACTTGATGAAAATTCATAAGAAGCAAAAGATTAGTAAAGAAGAGAAATTAGCAACCTTCTCTGTCAGAAATCAAGGCTGTATGTTCAACTTGGAGACTAACATTTACGCCTAAATCTTTTCTAGCATCATCTAAAATTTTCGCAGCCCAAATAAATTCATCCTCACTACTTATGAGAAGACGAGAACGAACTTGATTTTCCCTTTCGCAGAGTTCAATATTCTTGCGGTTAGCTTCATCTCGCTCAAGTTGAACTTCAAGGAGAGCCTCTTGGAATTTCGCCAAAGCCTTGGCACCTTGATCAGAGATACGATCCTTATCATCTATGAGACCGCTAATTTTGGTTCTTAACTCATTGGTTTTCTCTTTGGAATCAATAAGGAGACGCTTAAATCTGTTGGCTAAGCCTAAACTGGATCTATGATGAATTTCTAAGAGGCGAAATTTAGATCTAAGTTCTTTTAGAGAAAGAGATGAAATTATATCATTTGAGAAGCTATTTAAGGAATTGTTAAGACGTTCAAGAAGAGTATCATTATCCAAGGCATTAGGAATTGAGCGAAGAAGGGTAGCTTCATCAGAAAGACCATAAATGTCTGCAAAAAGGATCATTTAAATAAGATAAAACAACAGGATGAATGAATAAAGGGAAAAGAGAAAAGTAACATACCGTAAAGTTGATTAT
Organism: Papaver somniferum; assembly: GCF_003573695.1. Lineage (NCBI taxonomy): Eukaryota > Viridiplantae > Streptophyta > Magnoliopsida > Ranunculales > Papaveraceae > Papaver > Papaver somniferum. The sequence goes on from NC_039359.1 coordinate 153,040,127, forward strand.
TAGCTTGCGGAAGACTAGAGATTTTGTTCTTAAATGAAGAAGAATCAATTTCTAATTGTCTATTTTTCTCGCGAAGACCTTTAACTTCAGCTTTCAATTCTTCATTCTTTTTGCGAAATTGAAGATTCTTCTTTTCAAGATTTTCACGTCTTCTCTCTAGATCTGAGGAAACAACAAAAGAAGCTTTTCCAGCCTGCGAAAAAAATATAAAAAATATTAATATAGACAGAAATCTTGAAATATAACAATGAAGAAGTAAAAGGATAAAAATATACCAGACTATTGAGAGAATGCAAAAAATCGGGAGTCACTGATCTAGAAACTCCCCGAAGAGAGCTATCACCATCCAGTAAAGGAACATCACAAAGAGTAGCGAGATCTTTGCAGGTATCTGCGAATTGGATATCTCCCAGTGCGAATTGCATGAGAAATTTTGCTTCATCAATATTATTTTTCCTTTTTAAACGAATACCCCAGCGAGTATTCTCTTTCTTCATGGAGATAAGTTCATAGTTCTCAAAGAAATTCGCCACTGTATACTTCCCAACAACTATCTCTAGGTTTTCGAACTTAGGATCCCTAAGTTCTTTGGAGTACAGAGATCCTCTACCAGCACCACGATTAGCGAACTCTAGCATCATACGGATGCAGTCCCCACTCAGTTGGAAGATGGCTCGCGAAAATCCCGAATGAGCGAGAATTTCATAAAATAAAGAAAGATCTGGATTATAAAGAGGGATGGGGAGACCTGCGAGAATCTGACCTAGCGAAATTATGATTGATTGATCATCACAATATTGATCATAGAAAAGCTTGACAGAAAGAATTGATTTGGCATTCTCACCAGGAATGGTGGAGAGTGTGAAACCTTTATCAGCAAGATCTTTTTGGACATCTTGTAAATTGTTCTCATATCTATGACCACTTGGATCCATGTTTGAATATAGAGTATGCGAATGTATGGAAAGTAAAAGGATTGAAGGAAGAAAAAGTTACAGCAGCAGAACTTGCAGAAGAATAACAGAATTGCAGAGACGAGAGAATAAAAATAGAAGAGAAAGTAAAAAGAAAAATAGAAAGAAGAGTAAGATGAATATATAAATGAGATTTTATTTACTCGAAGAAATAAACACCATAAAGACGAAGAGACGTGAGCGGTTGAAAAGTTGCGGTTACAGAAGACGTGTCAAGAAACAAATGGACGAAAGAATACGTGTGATGAATGCAGAATATAAAAATATCAGCAGCTGCGACATTTCTCATATCATTCTCTACTTTGCAGAGAAGATATGAGAAGAGGCAAGATGTAGGATCATAATCTCGCAATGATAATGTTTCAGCGAAATTATCAATGACACAGCATAACAGCGCGCAGAACAGTTTCAGAAATGATAGAATAAATGACGTCATCTAAAATCACGAGAAAGATGTGATAGTCTTGCGATGATTAGAGAGTTTGCGAAATTAACAATTGTAAGGTTGCGTGAATATCGCAGATCATATCCGAAAATAAAGGATAGATTATGTGTCATTCACTATGTATTTTCTTATAAATAGTCGTTCGAGTTGTAAAGAAAGGGGAGAGATCTTTTTGAGTAAGAAACAAGTAAATAGGAGAGAGAAAGTTCAGAGCAGAGATCATTCTTGACTTCTTTATCTTTCTTGTAAGAACATTCAAAGATTTATAAATAAAATTAAAAGTGTAAACCTAGAAATGAGTTGATCAACAATGAAATCATACGAGGGGTGTAGTGTAGGATTTTCTGCAACTACAATGTTTTCCTATAAATAGAGTCCCTTGTACCAGTATGCATTACCTAATTGTGAACATCTTATTTACTCTTTAAATCTACTACCTTATTTGAGTTTTCACAATATGGATGCTAGATTCACCGTTCAGGAAGATGTTGCAATCATTGCTGCATGGTTTAGTGTAATGACAGCTCCGGTTGTAGAAGTAGTTGAACTACCCCCCCACCCCCCGAAAAAAAAGCATCTGGTCCATAACCATTTTTTTTGAAAACTTTTCGAATCCCAACAAGAGATCACAGCAAGCTATAAGAAACAGGGTTGGGAGTATAAAAAGAGACGTGAAATCGTATGTTATCCTCCAATTTAAAATAATAAGAGATGTTCCACCAGCACTCATTACAACTGATATGGATATCATAAGTAATTATAGTTTTAAATACTTGTTTTTTTAACAAACATATTTTTGTGCGATACTGATTTGGTTATTTGTTCACTTCATGTAGGAAACAATGGCGAAAGCATGTTTCCATGAAAAGCATGGTCGCGATTTCAGGTTTTATAAATGCTACGTCCTTATGAAGGACACCTTAGATGAGTACAATCCAAGGAGGTTGTTTGAGCGCGTGCAGTAATGTAACTGAACCAGATTTAATGGTTTTGTGGATATACCTCTTGTAAATCCTCCCGAGACACCACTCGTCCACCAGAGACACCTACCGATTTAAAGGATTGTTGCACATGCTAAGTGCAACCGTGGTGCCTGCGAAAGTGACTTAGGCTTAGAATTGGTGATTATATCGGATTACTGTATGTGTGTTAATTTCAAATTGATGAAACAAATTAAATTTTATTTACATTTTTTAATTCACTAAAATTGTTACTCCCCATTGGACGTTGTCTTCAAAAATATATATTTTTCCAAAAACACAATCATTCATAAAGGTGACGGACTCCCAAAAAATAATCCTTTTATTTATTCTTCATTTACTTCTTCCTGACAAGGTAAACTGTGAATGATAACTCAAGGAAGTGATTTAAAGTGATTAACATGTCAAGGGAGTGGAGTTCGGTCTTTCAACCAACTTGCAAAACCAGATAAGCTTTTACACATATTTGCTACAGCAAAGGACTGTTACACCGAGTCCTTTATAAAATCACTTGTTCATCCACCAAAATTATTGTGCTAGATATGTAGTTGCAGGAAATCCTACACTACACCCCTCATAAGATTTCATTAACATTCAACTCATTTTAGATGAAAAATCTTAATTTTATTGATGAATCTTTGAACAATCTTACAAGAAAAGATAAAGGAATCAAGAATAACCGCTACTCTAGATTTTCTCTCTCCTATTTACTTGCTTCTCAATCAGAAAAGATCTCTCCCCTTTTCTTTACAACTGAACGACTATTTATAGGGAAATACATAGTGGATGACAACTAATTTGTCCTTTATTTTCGGATATGGCTTGCGAAATTCTTGCAACCTTACGAATGTTAATCCCGCAAAATCTCTTATTTTCAAAGAATCATCACATTTTTCTCATGATTTTAGTTGACGTTATTTTTATGTCATTTCTGGAATTGTTCTGCGACGCTGTTGTGTTGTGTTGTTGATAATTTCGCTGAGGCATTATTGCTGCGAGATTGCGATCCTACATCTTTCATCTTCTCATATCTTCTCTGCAAAGTAGAGAATGATGTGAGAAATGCCGCAGCTGTTCATCTCTTCATATTCCGCATTTATCACACGTATTCTTTCTTCCATCTGTTTCTTGACACGTCTTCTGTAACCGCTGCTTTTCAACCGCTCACGTCATTTCGTCTTAATGGTGTTTATTTCTTCGATTAAAAAATATTCTTTATATACTCTTCTTACTCTTCTTTCCACTTTCTTTTTACTTTCTCTTCTCTTTTTATTCTCTCATCTCTGCAACTCTGTTGTTCTTCTGCAAGTTCTGCTACTGTAATCTTTCCCTCTTTAATATTCTTACTTTTTATTCATTCCCATACTCTATATTCAAATATTCCTCCAAGTGGCCATAGACATGAGAAAAATCTAAAAGACGTCCAAAAAGATCTTGCTGAGAAAGGTTTCACACTTTCTACTATTCCTGGTGAAAGTTCCAAGTCAATTCTTTCTATCAAACTTTTCTCTGATCAATATTGTGATAATCAATCAATCATAATTTTGCTAGGTCAGATTCTCGCAGGTCTCCCCATTCCTCTTTATGACCCAGATATTCCTCTATTCTATGAAATTCTCGCTCACTCGGGATTTTCGCGAGCTATCTTCCAATTGAGTGGGGATTGCATCCGTATGATGGTAGAGTTCGCTAACCGTGGTGATGGTAAAGGATCTCTGCACTCCAAAGAACTTAGGGATCCTAAATTCGCAGACCTGGAGATAATTGCTGAGAAATACACAATGGTGAGTTTCTTTGAAAATTATGAATTAATATCCATGAAGAAAGAGAATACTCACTGGGGTATTCGTTTGAAAAGGAAAGATAACATTGATGAAGCTAAAATACTCATGCAAGACATTGATTGGCATTCTGGTAAGAACATAACTCCTCGCCAATCCAAAGATGATAAATGGTGCGTTTTTCCCTTAATGCTAAAAGGACCTTACATTGCTGGGTCAAATGTTCTTCCTGAGAATCTCGCTACCTATCAACCTTGGGTATTCTCTTGGACCGAGAAGGAGAAAGAGGTATGTGTCTCCACTTTATTTGTTTTTATTCTTTTGTTCGCTGACTCTTGCGACATTCTACAGATCCAAAAACTGAAAGATAGTTATAACAGGACTGGGAAAGCTAGTACCCTGTTAGCTCTTCGCTTATATACAGATGAGGTAAGAAATATTCTCTTATGATTTTAAACAATATACTGTTGCCTCTATTTCTTATTTCTATCTGTTGTGTGAAGATTATTGGTGAAATAGAAGAGTCTGCCAATGTTACGAAGATTGGTGATAAAGGCAAAGGTGCTATTCGCAGGGAAAAACCAACTGCTCCTCCTTCAAAGAGAAGAAGAGTCCGTTCTTCCTCTCCTTCAAATATTACTTCTCATGAAAACTCCGAGAATGATGAGGATGATGAGGATAATGAGTCTGAATATGGCTAAGCTCTCTGGCCTCTTTTCTGATTCTTTGCAAGGAATGGGAGATAGTCAATTCGCTAACACCTGTAAAGCTCTCGCTACAATTTGCGATGTTCCTTTATGGATGGTGATAATTCTCTTCGCGGAGTTTCTAGATCAGTGACTCCCAATTTCCTGCATTCTCTTAATAGTCTGGTATGCTTTCATCCTTTTACTTCTTCATTATTGTAACTCAAAATCCTTTCTATTTTAATACTTTTTATATTTTCTCGCAGGCTGGAAAAGCTTCTTTCGCTGTTGCCTCAGATCTAGAGGAGACGCGAAATCTTGAAAAGAAGAATCTTCAATTTCGCACAAAGAATGAGGAACTGGAAGCTGAAGTCAAATGTCTTCGCGAGAAAAACAGACAACTAGAAATTGATTCTTCTTCGTATAAGAACAAAATCTCTAGTCTTCAGCAAGCTAATAATCACTCTATGGTATGTTACTTTTCTCCTTTCCCTTCATTCATTCATCCTGTTGTTTTATCTTATTTAATTGATTTTTTGCAGACATTTATGGTCTTTCTGATGAAGCTACCATTCTTCGTTCATTTCCTAATGCCTTGGATAATGATACCCTTCTTGAGCGTCTTAATAAATCTTTAAATAGTTTCTCAAATGAAAATTTCATCTCTTTCTCTGAATGAACTAAGATCCAAATTTCGCCTCTTAGAAATTGACCATAGATCTAGTTTAGGCTTAGCCAACCGATTTAAGCGTCTTTCTTAATTCTAAAGAGAAAATCAATGAGTTAACCAAAATTAGCGGTCTCATAGATGATAAGGATCGCATGATCAAGGTGCTAAGGCTTTGGCGAAATTCCAAGAGACCCTTCTTGAAGTTCAACTTGAACGAGATGAAGCTAACCGCAAGAATACCGAGCTCTGCGAAAGAGAAAACCAAATTCGTTCTCGTCTTCTTATAAGTAATGAGGATGAATTTTGGGCTGCGAAAATCTTAGACGATGCCAGAAAAGATTTAGGTGTAAATGTTAGTCTCCAAGTTGAGCATAGCCTTGATTAGAGATATGATATTTCTGACAGAGAAGGTTATTAACTGTTCTCCACTAATCTTTTGTTTCTTATGAATTTTCATCAAGTTATTAATTGATTGTTTTTGCTCGCAGATTCTGAAAGTAGATATCGCAAAAGATTGAGGAACTTGAAGCTGAAAAAGAGGAACTCGCAAAGAATCTTTCTTCTCGCAACGACAAGTATTCTAGATTAAAGAATCAAATCAAGATCACTGTTGCGAACTTTAAGAATGATGCTATGCATTTTCGCAATCAAACTATTCAAATGGTTTGTGATGACCATAGTATTCCTCATTCTGATTATCCTTGTCTCTTGGAGGAGATCCCAAAGAACATTCCCAGTCTGATTATTTCTGATAGCGAAGCTGATGATGAAGAATCTGATGGTGATGAAGGTTCTGATGGAGATGAAAGTTCTGATGCAGACGAAGAAGGGAACAAGTCTGATGAAGATGATGAAGGATCAACTAAGAAGTAGTCTTTGTTTCTTTCTTTAATCTTCTGTAATACTTGTACATTTATTATTCCTTTCTGTATATTTGCGAATTCTTTTGGTTTCCATATTCCTTAATATATGAGTTTCTTTCATTTTGACCTGCATTCATTAAAACAATTCTTCCTTGCAATATGGTTAATCAATATAATCATTAATTTTTAATTTTTGCGTAAATCTATCATGTGGAGACAAATAACATTTTCTAATTTCATTCATTCCCATACTTGCCTCTGTTATTTGTATCCAAATGAGAGATTTTGCAGATTTTTTTTTTTGTGCCTCAACTTCGCAGTTGTTTATTATAATTTCGCAATCTTATGCGAAGTGAATTTTGATTTTCAAAATCTCATTCCTGTGTGGTCTTATTTTGCCTTCCTAATTAAAGGTCTTATTATGCCACCTCTTGTCATTGCGACAAAATCGCAGGACGTTCTTGCACTTTCATGCAAAAACCCATTGATCTTGCCTTAACTTTTTCTTTTGTATTATGGCCTCTTCAGGAATGTTGCGACAATATGATAGGCCTAAATATTCTTGCGAAAATAAAGCCCCATGACATTGCCGTCTTGCGACGAAATCGCAGGACGTCTTCGCACTTTCATGCGAAAACCCATTGATCTCGTCTTATCTTTTTCTTTTGTATTATTGCCTCTTCAGGATTGTTGCACAAATATGACAAGCCTTAATACCCTTGCGAGTAAAAAGCCTCATGACATTTGCGTCTTAAGACACTTATCAGCTCCCTAATGGAGGGTGCCGCCCTTATCTTCCCCCTGGTTGCCCCTTCAAGGAGGCGTACTTCTACCATACAAGGTTAGCTCCTCCCATCCAGTCTTAACAACAACCAGTTGTTTTCGCAGCCTCTTATCCCTTTTACCTATAGGGTTATGGTTACGAGACTGCACCCTAAGTGGGGTTTTCTTCGGGCCGAGTGCAGTATAAGCCAAGACTTGTCAAGAATGGCAAGGTACGCTTCAAACCCCTGGCACTCTTGACTCAACCGTGTACCTCGGCGCCTTGATCAGATTCTGCACTCCTTGGGAGAGTCCTTATTACCTTAGTCGCCCAACCTAAGTCATATGCTTAAGCTGAGAATCCAAGGTGCCTATCTCCATGACTCAGGTTCCGGTGGCGGTGTAGCCTTTCCCTGAGCCATGCAACAGGTACCCCCTTATATGACGTACTTTAGGTCTTACATTTGCCTCTTGCGAAATTGTATTCGCGAACTAGGGTGTACGCCATAAAGGTTCGCCCCTTTCTCTTTTGTCATTGTTCTCTGATTGTCTTTGTAGAATTCATTATCTCTGCGAGATTCTGCACATCATCATATGTATTTGCATTTCGCAATCTCAATTTTGTCATTCAATAAAATGTATTTTGAGAATTTTATTTATTGCGAGAGTGTCGCAACAAATCAATCATTCATACATTACCTTTGCTATCCTCTGCTTCTTTGTTATTTTCTGCTACTGCTTCCTTGGTAGTGGTATGTTACCATTTTTTATTCTGAGCTAGCATTAGTTTCGCAACATCTCTTCTTCTTTTCTTTCGATTGCATCCACCATCAACCTCTCACTTCTTTGTGTCTCTTTGATTTTGTGTCGCCAATTTTCCTTCTTGTTTGCTCTTCCTTCGCAAGATTCTATCTCAGTTTCGTAACACCTCTTTCCTTCAACCCAATCTCCCTTTATGATTCCTACACCGCTGGGGTGAGGGAATTTGATGCACTGGTGGAAAGTTGAAGCTACACCTAGAATCCCATGTAGCCAAGGTCGACCAATTAATGCATTGTAGGGTGATTCTACATCAACGACACAGAATAGGATTTCAGAAGATATTCCCTTCAATGGAATTCGCATAGTAACCTCCCCTTTAGGCTTGTTGGCAGTACCATTAAAACCATATATCTTATATGTTGATGGTATAAGATCATCATCTCTTCCTCCCATAGTTTTATAAGTATGATAAAATAAGATGTTCACAGAGCTTCCAGTATCGATTAGAATCCTATTAATTGCCCATGAATCTTCAGCTTCATCATCCTCATCTTCTTTCGGTTTTGGATTAATTTCTAATTTTACTACCAATGGATTATCATGTACCTCTTCACCTTCGGGGATTTCTTCTGCGGTAAAAGAAATAATTGTTTCTGCCATTCCTCTAGTGGCGAGATTTTCGCAATATTCATAATTTCTCTTCCATCATTATCTCTTGCGAACACTCTACTCAAAACATTGTCATGAAAATCTTCAATTGTCTTGTATGAATGTACGATAGAGTGACAGAATAGATTCTTTGCTTTTGCACCAACTTCTATGAAGAATGTTTCCTTCTTTTTCATCGTGTTTACTTTGTGATGTTCTGGTGGTGGTGGCAATGGTTGAGATTGTGGGTGCCCTACCAAAAAGTGGTTTAGTTTTCCTTGATCTATCATTCTCAGAATAATTCTTTTTACATTTCTGCAATCATTTGTAGTATGTCCATGAAAATGATGATAAGAACAAAACTCATGACTTCTGTGGTTTGGAGGTGGTTCCGTTCCCATGTTCCATGGTGTTGGTATATTCTCCATCAAAATTATAGCTTCCCATATTTTCTCCACACTTGCATTTAGAGGTGGCATCTTGATTTCTTCCCATACTACCTTGTGACCTCCTTGTCCTCTATTATAGTTTTGTCTTTGACCTCCATAAGTTTCTTGTGGCTGATCGAGTCTTTGAATCTTGTTATTTCCACCACGATTGTAGAAATTTCTTTCTCTTCATACTCCTCTTGATCTCGGCTTCCCATAGCCACCAGTTTCTGTTGATTGTTACCGTCACCTTTCTTGTTGTACTTGCGAAGTATTCGCCACTGTGTTTATTAGCTTGGGTAATAAGCTTGCATTCGCTGTTTGTGAACTGGTGTTCGCAACTGGGTATGATTCCATTTCATTTTGCCTTTCCTCTAGAGCAATATATTCTTCTTGAAGTTCTCGCAATAAAGTCATTGTCATCGTATTCTTGACTCTGAAAATTTGGATATACAATAGGTTGGTTGCAAACATAGCATTGATGAATGATAAGATAAGATATCTCTCATCTACACGGCCAACCATTTCGCTACACATAGTCCTCCATCTTTTAGTTAGGTGCTTCAAGCTTTCGCAAATCTTTTGTTTTAATCCAAACACGTCTTCAGTACCTGGTCGCGAAGAATTATTACTTATATATGCCCCCAGGAATGTAGTCTGCAAATGATTGAAGGATGTTATTGTATTCTTTGGTAGACCTTCGAACCATTTTAACGCTTCCCATGTTAAGCTGGATGCGAAATACTTGCATAATACGGCATCATGATTTTCCCATTCCAGCATACACCTCACATAAGCTTTAATGTGTTGAATTGCACAAGTTGTTCCATCAAAAATGTTGGTTAATGCGGGAAAATTTCATTTCGGAGGTATTCCTCCTAGTTATACTTCCCTTGTAAATGGAGTTTTCGCAAATTCTTCTATAATTTCATCCAATTGTCTTCTGCCTAATTCTCCTATATTATTTAGCATTCCTCTCATTTCTTCTAACTCTTTAAAGATTTGTTTATTTACACCTGAATTTTAATCCATTGGTCTTTTTAATTTCGCCTCTCTTCTTCTGCGTTCATGTCTTTCTTCTCTCGCGAAATTTTGCATTTATTCTTCATTATCCTCATCTCGTCTTCTTCTGCGAGTCTCTTCTTCATCTCTATCTTGAATTCGCATATAATGATGTCTCTCGTTTTCCCCTTCATGATTTTGTTCATTTCTTATTAATTCAATTTGCTGTCTTTCAGCCATCCTCTGTATTCTATCATACTCTTCATTGATATTACCGTTATTCCGATTTTGTGTTCGTCTTCTTTCTCGGTTGTCGTGATTGTTCTGGCGAATTGTTTCTTGAAGCTCTTTTTCTTCCATTTCTGCTCTCAATCTTTCACGTTTGCAAATTAAACGTGCTTGTTCAGCATAATGTTTTTCAATTTCTTCTTCAATCGTTTGTTGATTTCTTTGAGTTTCTCTTTCATGTAAAATTCTCCTTCCTTCCTCTTGATTTCCTTCGCCATCTTGATCATTTCGTCCCTGACGTTATCCATTTTCTTGATTTCTACCATTTTGCCTATCATCAAAAGTTTCATTTTGTGGAACTAACGATCATCAGTTCTTTCTCCATTTTCGCGATATTCTTCATTAGGATTTGATATTTCTTCTTGAATATTGTTTCCAGAATTAATTGTGGGTGAGTTTCGCCTCATTTCTCTTCTAGTCGATCTCGAATATGATTTTGTAATACTTCTCGATCTTCTACTCTGTAGTCTCATATTTTCCATCCTCAATTCGTGATTTTGCCTTGTTAAATTCGCACGTTCTTCTGGCTCAGCTCTTCTTTCTTCGTGTATTCTTTGTCTCAATGTTTCCAACACTCCAATTTCCTCATCTCCATGAATTATTCCTTCATCTGTTTCTTGATTTCTCTCTACCTGTCTATGGTTTCTGGTTTGTTGCTCTTCTTCTACTTCTTCTGCTGAATTTGATTGCCAAGTGTGTATACTCACCCTATCATAATATGTATTCCTTCTTTGTGTTAGTGTTTGTTGAACTGGTGGTTGAATTCGATTTTATCCATTATTTCTCATTCTAGTTGATTCTCCCATTTCACTTCTTTCCCTTCCAGCAATTTTATTGCTTCTTCTAACAGTAGTTGGTTGTTCTGATGTATTTCTTCTTCTTCTAGCCATCTCTTCAATATTAATGAATTGCAAGAGATTATGTAAAATTTTTAATCAATCACTCCAAATCTTCACAAATCTCAATATTAATCTTCAATTTTTTTATAGAATAATCTTCAATCTTCAAATTCCCTGTTTCTAGCGCCATTATGTAGTTGCAGGAAATCCTACACTACACCTCTCACAAGATTTCATTAACATTCAACTCATTTTAGATGAACAATCTTAATTTTATTGATGAATCTTTGAACAATCTTACAAGAAAAGATAAAGGAATCAAGAATAACCACTGCTCTAGATTTTGTCTCTCCTATTTACTTGCTTCTCAATCAAAAAAGATCTCTCCCCTTTCCTTTACAACTGAACGACTATTTATAGGGAAATACATAGTGGATGACAGCTAATCTGTCCTTTATTTTCGGATATGGCTTGCGACATTCTCGCAACCTTACGAATGTTAATCTCGCAAACTCTCTTATTTTCTCAGAATCATCACATTTTTCTCATGATTTTAGTTGACATCATTTATTATGTCATTTCTGGAATTGTTCTACGACGCTGTTGTGTTGTGTTGTTGATAATTTCGCTGAGGCATTATTGCTGCGAGATTCTGATCCTACAAGATAGTAGATTTTTCGATCCATCCACTTACTTACATCTTCCCCAGGAATATCCATTCATCTCATCTATTCTATCCAGCAAGTTCAACATACATATAATGCCTTTGTATACCGTGGAAGAGGATGTTGCTATCACAAATGCATGGGCTAGTGTTGTTACCCTCCCCGAGGTTGACCATCATTTGGTTCTGGCTAATATGGTTTGGAACCAGATATTCAAAAATTATACACAACAATTCATAAATATTCATCAGAGAACAGCGACAACTATAAAGGGTAGACTCGGAGTAATAAGAAAGGGAGTGAGGTTTCACGTACGTTACCAGAAAGAAATTTATATTGCACATAACCGATCTACTCTATGGAAAATTTAGAGACTTGTAAGTGGTTTATTTTTTTAACTCCATCCTGTTGATCATATTCATCATTAAAAACACTAACCTACTTACGATGTTCTTTTGTAGGGGCGATATGCAAACATGAAATACGCTCGGGATAGACGAAGAGAATTCAGGTTTTATCAATGCTACTTAATCATGAAGGCAAACTTCCAGGAACTTAACACGATACAACGACCACCTAATCCTCCTCAAGATGGAGACGAAGATTAAAAAAACTGCAGCAACGACATTACTGGTTTTGTGGGTATACCTCTATGTAAACCCTCACGAGACAACAATTGTCTGTTATGGCCACAAAACGGTTTAAAGGCTTGCCGCATTTCCTACGAAAGTGAGCTACATTTAGAATTATGTAATCAATCCATGTAACCTCAATGTCGCTTATTGAAATTAATAAAAACATGTACATGTCCCTCTACAACTCGGTCTTATTAATTCCCGATGGTGTACCTTTAACCCTCGACCATGGCGCCAAAATTTACAAGGAGAGCGCGAAATAGAACGTAAGAGTATAAACGGGGTGTAGTGTTAAAAAGGTCAAACAAATATAAACGTAGGACACCATTTGTTTGGGCGTCTCCTGCAGACGCCATAAGGATGGGCGTCTGCAAGAATAATTCAAAAAATATTCGCTCCAGAAGCTAGTCCTTTTGGCGTCTGGTGCTTTTTTGAGACACCAACCCTGATGACGTCCTGATGTTGATTCCATCTCACGTTCTACGGAACTGAAGAACGCCTGTTGAATTCAAAGGAAATAGCGACACAAAAAGGACACTTTGAGGGGAGGAAGTTGAATCTTACCTCCCCATGAGAGCCAGCCTAATGGAATACTTCGGAGCAAAAAACTTAAATAGTACAGACATAGAAATAGAAAGTAGTAAGTGTGGATAACATTTCACAATTCGCACCCACTTTTTGTCTGTACCTTGATATAATTTCTCAAATGGATTAAATAGGGTCAGAGAGTCTGATTGGTGCTTCCACCGACAATGACAGAACTTTCAATTACCAATTATCAAAGGGTAAGACCCGTTGACATGGTTATATTGACAAAATCTGTTGATATGGTTATAGTTTTTTTCACTGAATCCAAACGGCAAGGAATTTGAAGCTAATTTTTTAGTGACATATTCTTCTTATAACTCTCTACATTCCAACCAAATATGAGAGCATTCCGAGATGTATAAGACCGCCATCTACGATTTTGAATATTAACCGTTAAAGATTAACGGTTGAAATTAAAATTTGTGGATGATGAAATTTTGTATTTCGGAATACTCTCATTTTTGGTAGGAATGTAGAGTTTTATATGAGGAACATGTCACCAAAAAATTAACTTCAAATTCATTGCCGGTTGGACTCAGCAGAAAAAATGACGCTAAAATGTGAAGATTATGTCAATATAACCGTGTCAACGGATCCCACTCCATTATCAAATGGGTCATGAAAATGAAATCTCGCAAGAGATGTATGTATAACCAGGATGCATCACAACAAAAGGCTAACCCGTAAGTGCATTTTTCACCCAAGCATCACAAAAGATTTGGACGCAGTAACTACTTCAAATTAACTTGGAGTGGGTGGCACCACACTTGCATTCTTCAAGTAGATAATATGTTTGACACTAAATTTGTTTTATGTACCATGTCATTTTTCAATATTAGTTATCTTGTTTTTTCAAACCATTGAGAGTGAGTGATTAAAATACTGTGCATTACACTCTCCGGTCAAACTAAGTAGCTGAAAACTTGACCATGCATATATAGTCATAAAGGAAGACCCCGCTAAGATGAATTATCATCCCACGAGCTTTTACCAGCCAATCCCACGAGCTCCCCTCTCACATTTTACAAACCGCTGCACGAGCATTATGCTGGCTGGGATCAAAGAAAACCGAGTCAACTGACGTTTGAAGTTTAAGTCTTCGAGTGTGCCCGCTTTTCTTTCTTCAAGTCAAGTTGGAAGAAAACGAAATATTATAGAAAAAGAACACAAATTGGTCAATTAACCCAATAATTATGATTCCTGGGTGAAAAGGACATGTAAAATATTGATACTGTTCAAATGGACGAGAATGTAAAAATAGTCATGATGTAAACAGTTTTATCATACCCATTTTTAAATATTTTTTTTTATTTTTAATTTACATCAGGATTCATCCAGTTTCATCCTCGCTCTTTTTTAAGTTTAAGACAGGATGAATCCGGTTTCATTCTTGCTATTTTTTTTGGTGTCCATTTCACCTATACTAATTTTTACTCGTCCATTAGAACCACGTTTTAAAAATACTTGGACAAATGATCCATTTTTCGGAAAAAAAAATGACTTTACTGTGTGTCCTAGAATGCTTTTAGACCCGTATTCGTGAATAAAATTAATAGATTTGCACATGCTTATGCTTCTTGTCGTCGAACACGTTATTCTCTCTGTTTTGGACAGTTTAGCCTAAATTGTAGAAATGATAAAATCACTTTTCCCCGAAGGCTGAGACGGAGATGGTATTTTACACTACATGATACTAAAATTGCTAGCAAATGCATTCATGAAAATGCCGATCAAAAATAAAATAAAATGCATTCATGAAACTTTTAACTTGTCTACGTATTGATTCACTTAAAATTTAATAGACGGTTATAATTTCTCTTGCTTTCTTTAAATTTTATCACTCAAATATTGCCCTATCAATCAAAAAATAAAATAAATAAATAAAATTAAAAATGGCAAATAAAAATGAAAAATATTTTTCATGCGTCCTTTATTCCTTTTACTCTGCGAATCCGCAATCTGTCATGTCGTTGAAAACTGAGAATTCAGTCACAAAATAAGTGAAGCAGCTTTTTGTTGAGGGCAAGATTATGCCAATCACTTGAGCACTGCCATCATATTTTCTTGACACCACAGTCCAGACAACAAGAATATAAATTAGTGGTCATTAGGAGTTCTATAAGTTCAAACTTCAAACTAACAGTCTTAAAATGTTGTCAGTCACAAGCTAATTGGGTCAACAAAATCTCATACAAAATAAAAAAAAGAAATTTGCCAAAAAGAAACAAAAAGAAGATTATTTTATTATTATTCTTACTATATCACGACACTATAAATAGAACTGATGCTTCTCTATATTCTTCACTGCGAAAAAACATTTTGTAACCAATATCAAAAATGGAGAAAACCATCTTCCGCAATTCATGGATTCTGACTACTTCCACTCTTGTAGTAATAACAATCATTACCATGCTAATGGTATTCAAAAGAAAAAAATCGTCGACAATGGTATGGCCAACAGGGCCAAAAACGTTGCCAATTATAGGTAACATGCATGTTCTTGGAGGCACGGCTCTTCAAGTTGTCTTACATAACCTTGCCAAAATTCATGGCAACGTTATGACGATATGGATCGGTAGTTGGAGACCGGTTATTGTCGTTTCGGATATTGATCGAGCATGGGAAGTACTTGTTAACAAATCGTCGGATTATTCAGCTCGTGATATGCCCGAAATCACTAAGATTATTTCTGCTGATTGGAAAACTATCTCTACTTCTGATTCTGGTCCTGGCTGGTCTAATCTTCGCAAAGGTCTTCAAAATGTGGCGCTGTCTCCTCATAACTTAGCCGCACAAAGTGTCAATTTCAAGAAAAAGACATTACCAAAATGATTCAAAGTTTGAAAAAAGAAGCCGCGAGCAATAATGGAATTGTCAAACCAATAGACCATCTTAAGAAGGCGACGTTAAGACTAATTAGTCGATTGATATTCGGCCAGGATTTCAATGATGATAAATATGTTGATGATATGCATCATGCTATTGAAGAGTTGATCCGTGTTAGTGGTTATGCTCAGCTTGCCGAGGCATTTTACTAAGCGAAATACTTACCAAGTCATAAAAAAGCTGTTAGAGACGTCGAAGAAGCAAATCAACGAGTGAAAAAGTTGGTGCGTCCATTTTTATCATTGAATCCTCCTACTAATACTTATTTGCATTTTCTCAATTCACAGAAATATGACGAAGAAGTGATCATATTCGCTATATTTGAAGCTTATCTTTTGGGTGTTGATAGTACTTCTTTGACTACTGCATGGGCTCTCGCATTTTTAATACGCGAACCAGTTGTGCAAGATAAACTTTATCAAGAACTAAAGAATTTTACGGCCAAGAACGATCGTGAAATCGTGAAAGTTGAAGATTTAAACAAGTTGCAATACTTACAAGCCGTTCTTAAAGAAACAATGAGAATGAAACCAATTGCACCATTAGCTATACCACATAAAGCTTGTAGAGACACATCGCTAATGGGGAGCAAAATTGATCAAGGCACCAGGGTTATGGTTAACATATATGCTTTACACCATAATGAGAAAGTCTGGAAAGAACCATTCAAATTTATGCCAGAAAGATTTTTACAAACTCAGGATGTTGTTAATGGAAAAGCAATGGAACAGTCACTACTACCATTTAGTGCAGGCATGAGGATTTGCGCGGGAATGGAATTGGGTAAACTTCAATTCAGTTTCTCTCTTGCTAATCTTGTTAATGCTTTTGAATGGTCTTGTGTTTCTGATGGAGTACTTCCTGATATGAGCGATCAACTTGGTTTTGTTTTGTTGATGAAGACGCCACTCCAAGCACGTATAGTTCCTCGTGTGTAATCATCGTACATCGACTGGGGATCAGTTATAATGGTTTTTAATCAACACAAAATTGGTTAAAAAGACCAAAATCAACAATTCCTGGGTGAAATGGACAGTTAGATTTTGATACTGTTTAAATGGACAAAAATGTAAAAATAAGCAGGATGTAACTAGTTTCATCGTGCCCGTTTTCAAATATTTTTTCTTATTTTTAATTTACACAAAATGTATCCAGTTTCATCCTTGCTATTTTTTAAATTTAAGCTATACCAGTTTCATCCTTACTATTTTTTTTGGCCATTTCACCCAAACTATTTTTTACTCGTCCATTTGAACCGTGATTTAAAAATATTTGGACAAATGACCCATTTTCCGTTTAATCAAGTCAATAATGGGTTTGTTTAGAGATCTTGTTTGAACTGCCTATATTTTGTATGCAGTTGATGTTGGTCATGTTGCTTTGATGTATTGTATTAAGCTTCTAGGTTGTGGCATTTTAATGTTGTATGGTGTGTTTTTTATCCCCTCAATCAATTTTTCTGCAAATTGTTCAGAATTTTATCAACAAAGCAAGTACCTTCTTACTAGCAAGCCATAACAACAATGGTTGAGTAGAAATAGAAGGTTTCCGAGAAAGGAATGAGAAAGTAAAAACGGAGAATGATTTACGGTCAACAAAACAAGCGTATGGTTTTAACTCCTTAGTCCTTAACCTACACAACTATTTTTCTCTACGTCTCAAAGGGGATAATAATAGAAATACGAAACCCATAGACATACTACTATATTAGCCGTTTTAAATCTAGCATTTCAGTACTTGATATTGCCCAAAAGAAAGCTTGAATCTTGGTATATCTTAATTATATTTTCTAGATTTTTCTTTTTGTTGTTGAAGATCCTTGCATTTCTTTCCAAATACACCATTATATATTGCGACCGAAAGATTATTTTGTATTAGATTAAGACGCTTATCACTCCAATTATGACTCCAAGTTTGAACAGTTTTGGCGATATGGAAATTGTAGCTCCAACGGAAACTGCATCCTTCAACAAAATACGTCCAAATTCTTTTAGTTCTCCAACATTATATATAACAAGTGGGAACTTGTTTCATTTTCTTCTTCACAGAACCAACATAACCTATCCAATTTCATACCTTTCTAAGAAGTTTTTCGGCGGTCATGATCAATCTTTCAATGGAGAGAAGCCATAAAAAGAAATTGACTTTATAGGGATATAAACGACTCTAAATATTCTCGCTTGGAAAATTTTCAACACTCGATTCACCAAGAGAAGTAACTCCAATCTTTACTGAATATTACTCCAACTTATTATTATCCTTAACCATCTACAATTTAGAATCCAGAAATCCTTCTTGGATATTTACCAATTCTAGCGACGCATTTATGGAAGCGACCTCCCTTAATATTTTTAGAGAGTATCTATCACGGGACATAAACTTCCATTTGAGACCGTCGCTTGAGATTTCATACAACTGAGCCACTATAAACCCTTTTAGTTCTTGAAGCTTCATAGGGTAACAAAAACCTATTACATAACATATGATCACTAATCTAAAAGTCTTCCCAAAATCTGGTTATCTTACCCTCACAAATCTTGAATATTACATGTTTATTAAAATCTTCAAGCTCATTATAAATGTTGTGCCACAATCTACAACCATTTAGGCTGACTAGTTTCCCAACCCGTGGAGATTTCACCAAATTTTTCCACGATTATTTTCCTCTGAAGAGCATCATTTTTCGTACCGAATCTCCACCACCATTTTTTAAGAAGAGCCGAATTCATAAGTATAGACTTTCAGATCCGATAAGCCCCACCTTCTTTAGACTTTACAACTATGAACCACCCAATATTATGGAATTATTATTATTATTATTTTTCTATTTCTTATTTTTTGTTATTTAGGTCGTCATCCCATACAAAATTTCTTACTAATCTATCTAGTTTATCGGTTATGGAACATGGAGCAAACACAATGATAGGTAATATATAAGCAAACTAGCCAAAACACTTTTTATAAGTGTCACTTTACGTCCTCCTGATATCGACTGCCCTTTCCAAGAAGAAATCCTAGAAGCACAAGGCTCCAAAATCTTCCCCACTTATGAGATCGACATCATCGACTAATTAACTTTATCACCCAAAAAAAGACCAAGATAAATACTTGGGAAATTAGATCTTTTATAGCCTAACGAACTTGCAAAACCATCAATATCTTCATCATGAGAAACACCGAATAAACAACTTTTAGAAAAATTATTCTTCAACCCGACGTTAACTCAAAACATAGAAGCAAATATCATATGGGTATATTAATTAAATACCTCTAATTTTGACACCCAATAATTATACCCTTATACAACAATAAATATATCCTTATCATTTAAAAACCTTATCCATTAAAAAATAGCTAGGTTACCTTAATACCTCACTTATAATATTAGTTTTCATTTAAAAACCTTATCCCTTAAAAAAAATATCTATTACTTCACAGCCACCACTACCACCACCATTCCACCACCACCAGCACCGCCGCCACCACCACCACCACCACTTACTAACTAAAACCACCACTAATATTCTACCATCGCCACTGATATTCCACCACCACCATCATTGATGATGCTGTCACCCAGAGCCGATCCTGTGCGTATTAGGACCATGTGCGAACTTAATCGCAGGGCTTTTTTACGTTCAAATTTTTTTTCTTCTCCCCGACAATTTCGAATAACAATGACATATTTTTTCCTCCCCGCTACTTCTTGTTGACGGAGTGGATGTATAGACTCTGCTGTATAGCAGCAATGGTGCCGGCTAGTACTGGATGGTATTATGTGGGAACTGGTGACATTGGCTCTATGGCCTGGTGACAGCCAAACAGTCGTGGCGGAGTTTGCTGCCTGCTAGCATGTTGCAATGATGTAATAGCTCGTTGGACTGGTAAATATTGATTGAACTGGTGAAGGTGTAGTGGTGGTCTGTATTGCTGATGACGCCTTGAACTTTGGATGGTTGACGCGATGCATGGTGATGGTTATGGTCGTGAACGAGGTGTTGGGGTTCACATAAGAAGGTGATGAATTGGAGAGAGTATACAGGCTCCTCTATGTGGAGTTTTTAAGAACAGGTGACGTGCATATCATGGCCTTCACCCTTCATGTAAAACTCCAATTCTTACGGAGAATTCAGATTGAATACAAGTAACGATGGAAACTCCTCTCAAATTGCTTGAAGAATGAAATCCAGAATGAAATCCACTACTGCAATTGATAGACCAGGTAATAGCTGCTGGTGGTTTTGACGATGAACATGAGAATGATAGAGACGCTGGATAAAGAGAAGCGAAGCATGAAAGCCGATGTTGTTCTTGAGAACCCGCTGTTAACTCTTGAGTGAGAAAGAAAATGGGAAGTCTGAGCAAGTTTTGTGCGTGAAAAAAGGCCTCGTCCTGAGATGGGCCATGTGCGTCGCACCTCTGCATCCTCTCAGGCCCGGCTCTGCTGTCACCACTGATGTCGCCACCACTGTAGTCGCCGCTACCGCCGCCACCACCAAAGTGAATGAGTCAACAACCAAAGTTGATATAAAAAGGCGGAACCCAGGAGCAATGTTTTCAGATTATAGTGTCAACAACAAAAGTTGATCCCTTTAAGTGGGATCAACAATTGAAGTTGATCCATTAAGTGGGATCAATAATGGAAGTTGATCCACAAAAACTGGGATCAACAGTTGGAGTTGACACCATTTAATTATATGAGTCTGTTTTCTGTAAAAACCAATAACTTTGGAACCTGCAAACTGGCATATCCTTAAGAAACACAAGAATAACATTCATAAAAAATCAGAATGTATGTCATTACAAATATAACAATTCCAAACCAAGAAGCATAAAAAAAAGAAAAGAAACCTCCAACTAGTATGAAGCCTAAAAAAAATGCAAAAAAAGCTGTAGTGAATCAACTTCAACACATCAAGCCCTTTCGTGCTAGAGCAGTAAATCAAAATTTTTTGCAACAACCATCTTTGATACAAAAAAAAGAAAAGAAATGACATATTGGAACGAGTTAACTTGGCATGAGTCGAACACGCATCATCTGACATTGAGTCAGTCATGATACCATTACACCACAAATTCAACATTTGAAGAACTTTACAACTACAAAATATAACAACACCACCACAACCATTAGTCGAACAACAATACACAAACACAAACCAACAAGAAATTAAGCTAAATTTTTTTAACAAACATGATATATAATTAAACTACAAGCATGACTATACTAATCCAAGAAAATGTTGTCAACAATAGGAGTCAGTAGTTGATCCCATAAAAAACACTGTCAACAACAGGAGTTGATCCCATAAATGGGATCAACAACAGTAGTTGATCCCATAAAAACTGAAGACGTCCAGAGATTTTTCGACCATAAAACAAAACATCAACGAAAAAACATCAAAATGATCCACCAACAACCTAAAAATCTAACTGCATACAAAAAAATATGGGTAAGATCTAGAACATACAAGAAATTATAGTTATAACCTAATAAACTAAACAAACAAGATTGATTTTTGTACCATCACAATATGTGGATTTAGTTTGAACGAATACTTCAAAGTAAACTGATTATCATCAATTCTTCACTTCAGTTGATGATATCATTGATTCTTCTCTTCAATTGATATCCTCCACTACTTCAAACTAAACAGATCTCAAAATTATTCAATCTCTAACCTAGAACGATGAAAAATAATTCATAAAAAGTTCAAATAAGTTGAAATCGAACACAAAATAGAGATAAAACTACGAAATTGAAAACCAAAAATCGAATTTGTCGATCTTTGAATCTGAAAAATCAATCTTTATCATAAAAAGATGAATAACAATAAATAACATTTTCAAATCAGTTGAAATCGAACATGGAGATATTAATAAATCTGATTTTGATGACGGAGGACGTTGTGGTGACGGCGGCGGATCTGGTGGTCGTAGTACAGTGGTGTTGTTCTTGGTTGAAAGAGAAAGAGAGAGAAAAAAAATGGTCGCATCAGCAAATTGAAGCTGATTAACTTGGATTCCTCCGTTTTTCACCGAGAAGCCCGATATTTTACCAACTTCTTATGCCTTATTCAACATATGACTCAACACTTCCCCGATGATGGTAAAGAGGAACGGTGATAGTGGATACCCTTGACGAACTACTGAAAAGACAATGAGCCGAGCCATTCATAAGAACCGAGAATTCTGAATAATACAAGCAATTTTGAATCCAAGCACGCTAAACACCCCCGAAGCCCATTTTATATCAAACTTCATTTAAACAATTCCAATTCACATTATCGAACGCCTTCTCAAAGTATAACTTGCACACTAACCCCATAATTATTTTTTTGACAGAGCCTATAATCCACACATTCATTTTCTAAGGATTTGACGACCTTTAATAAACATAGATTAAGACAGAGAGGTTAAAATAAGAGATACACCTTTAACCACTCAACCAAGATCTTGGAGATGATCTCGCGAACACCTCCTGTGAGGCTAATAGGTCGAAAATCGTTGACCTATTCAGCACCAACCTTCTTAGGTTTGAGAACAATAAAGTCGTTCTTTAAAGAGATATCAAGAGTATTATGATTGTGGAATTCCTTGAACAGCTTCATTAAATCTTCTTTTTGAATGTCCCATTTAACAATATAAAACTTCATAGCGAATCCGTCCGGACCTGGAGATCTATCCATACCGAATTTTGTATAGCCTCTTCGTAATTTGTTTTGGATGGCATGGAATATAAATTCGATCAATATCAAAATAAAATTTTGGATATACCAAGTAACCTGGAAAAAATAACAAATGTTGGTCGTACGATATAAATTTATTGGAAAAAAGAATGAATGTTGGTAGACAACCGAGTTATCCATATTTGAAACTGTAATGCAAGGAAAATAAGCTTAAAGTTAGCCTTCTTCCAGCATAGTCTGCAATTTCATTCTTATAATTTGTATACTGAAGAATGAATATTGTGACACTGGATGTGGGTGCAAAATACCGCACACTCATTAGTTACGCGAATTAATATATGTTATTACGCGAAGACGAACGCATATTTATATCCAGAATGACGAATTTGATGATGTCACTAAGTCACGATAAAAGTGTGAAGATCTAAGCGTCAGCGAAGAATCCGTGCGGCAATATAAATGTCCAGGCGACTTTGACGCACATCAGATCCGAAAGTAGGGGCTTTATTAGCTGTCCTCCACTATGTAAACTCCTATAAAAGGGACCAACCACCATTGTAAAAGAGAGAGATCTTTTTGGTGAGCTGAGGATAGAATTTTGAGAGAGAGAGAGTTATTTGTTTCCCAAGTTAGGGTTTCATCATATCTCCTTTGTATTTGTCCTAAGTTTTTAATAATAAATCTTGAGAATTTCATCATGGTTTCTTAGATTACTTCATAGTTTATCTTTAGGATGTAGTTGTGGGATTTCCTGCAACTACATTTTGGCGCTAGAATACTGCTTGGATGATATACCCTGTTGGTGAATCCCATTCAAAAAACGCTTAAAAATATTCCTAGTTTTTTCATCGCTTTATCATCAATATTTGAGTGTTTTAGAAGTTTAGATCTGAAAAACGTAACCAAAAGTTTTCATCTCAGAAAAGTAATTTTCATTAGTAACGTTTTCGGTTCTTCAAAGAGTACTTTTTCCTTTATCAAGAGAAGAAATTGTCACAAGAATAGCTGATGATGAGACAAGCATTCGCAGGAGAAAACGTAACGCCAGTTAGAAGGAGCAGGAGAATTGCAGGAAGAAGGAGAGGCGAACACGCATAATCGTCGAGGATGGGCGAAAGAAACAATCAGAATAGACAGGTTCAATCTCAGATCCAGCAGGTAGAAGAGGAAAACAACCGCAGGAATTATGATGAGGTAAGTGTTCATACTACAGATACAGATACAACGAACGAAAATGAGCAAAGAACTGGGGAAGAAGGACTAGTAAGAGAAAATGAGGAGAATATGACAATAGAGGACCTTCGACAAAGATTGGTCGAGGAAAGGAGAAGAAAAGAAGAAGAACGTGCGAACTTAACACGTCAGAATGATGAGCTAAGAGAAGAGAAGAGAATAACAGGTTGCTAGAGCGGAGGTCACGAACCACATCAAGGACAACACGTGCAAGCTCTAGATCAAGGACAAGAAGGAGCACGTCAAGACGTAGCAGATCTAGCCGATGGGATATTAGAAAAGAGCAACCACTAGATAACATTGTTGAAAATTTTCAGGTAGGAGAAAATATACAGGAAGGGTGCAGTCATAATCACATGGAACACCAACCGGTTGAGGATCGATATATACAAGAAGGCGAATATCATCGCATACAAGGAGATCATGGGGGCAATCGACATGCACAACATGGCGAAAATGACCGCACATACTATGATCAGGAAGATGAAAGTGATGAAGAACAGGGAAGGATGATATTACATGGCAGAGAAATGTTGCGAAATCAACGCGACCAGGCAGAAGAAGATGAAAGACACGGGGAAGCACGACGAAATGCAAGTAATAAAAGGAACGAAAGAGATAGACGCAGGCGACGAAGAGAAGAGGCGGAAGAACGAGAACTACAAGAGGGGTTGCGTCAAAGTCGGCATGATAACAGAGTAAGACAAACAAGGTTGAAGAGACCTATGCAACAAGATGCAGATCAGACCAAGAATGAAACAATCTTAAGAGAATTAGCATAAGTAAGAGCGATGATGACAGCACAGAGAGGTGGAGGAAGGCGACAATTAAATGAAGCAATAGAAGAAGCAGGAAAAACCCCATTCGCAAGGCAGATACAAATGGCAGGAGTACCATCTAAATGCACTTTACCTGTTTTTACTAATATTTTTGATGGACATGTGTAGTGCAACATATAAAGGCATACAACAGATCTTTATTGCAATGAGAAGATAACGATGCGGTCCTATGTAAATATTTTCCTGCTATCTTAACAGGAGAAGCGTTACAATGGTTTGAAGGATTACCGATGGGAACAATCAGATCATTGAATCATCTACAAAGTATATTCTTAGGAGCATACATCAGCAACAACATGTTACGACCAGGAATAGAGAAGGTATTCAGCTTAAGGAGAAGAACCAATGAAAGCTTGCGTAACGTAACCACACGTTGGAGGACCATGTGTAGTGAGATGGCTGGAAGGGTGGATGAGAGAAATTTCATCTTGGATTTTATTAACGCACTTTTTCTAACAGATTTGTCGTATACGTAGATATTCAGGATACAATATACCATTACTATGACAGAGTTGCGCGAGTTCCAAGAAAAGTACATTGCTCTTGAAGAAAAACAAAGAGATATGGAATCTTACCCAGTTGTGGTTACAAACGTCAAAGATGGGAATGCAAGCCTACTACCAAGAACAACAAATGTTGTTGGAAGTACCTCTCAGGGAAGCCAAGAAAAGGCAATATAAGAGGATAAGCAAAAGCAAGTAGCAATGAGCAGTAGAGATCAAGAAATGTATGAAAGAGAATATAGAAAAAGACAATATAACAGCCAAGCAAGTAATAACAGGATTCCCAGGTTTGATAACCAAGCAGAAGGATATGGAGGACAAAAAAGGTATTATAACCAAGGGAAATGTGGAAACAAAAGAGTATATGAAGAAATAAAAATGCCGCATCTAAATACCGCAATAGAAAAAATATGGGAGGCAACAATTTTAATGGAAGAAATACTTGCACCACCAAATCTAGGACAAGAGCCACCGTCAGGAAGAAGAAGTAGAGAACTTTGTGCGTATCATCGCTTTCATGGTCACTACACTAATAACTGTCGAAATGTTCAAAGAATCATACTAAAAATGATCGATCAAGGAAAATTAAATCACTTCTTAGCCGCACAACCACAAAACCTACCACCACCACCAGAAGGACGGACATCAGGAATGGAGGCAGGGAAGAAAACATACTTAATAGAAGTGAGAGCGAACGCAAGGAACTTATACTGCAATTCAATCATTTATTCATACAAAATCATTGAGGATTTTCATGATAATGTATTTTTAAGCCTCATATATGCTAGAGATGATGAAGGAAAGGTGTCAAAACTCAAGGACTGGCAAAAACAACCAATCACATTCAGTGTGGAAGAAGTACCAGGAGGAGGAGAATTACATGAAATCCCATTGGTGGCCAAGTTGGAAATCATACCCAAATCAGAAATGAAAGGAGAAGAAGACAGCAGATGCATGAGCAATAAATAGGATACTGATCGATTCTGGCAGCTCGGTAGATATACTATTTTACCACGCGTATAAGACCATGGGTGGCAAAGATGAAGAACTTATTCCTTCCACTTACAAAATCTACGGGTTCAATGGATCAACTAATAAGCCAAAAGGAGAAGTCACCATGCGGATTCCACTCAAGACTATGACCACTGAAATAACTTTCTGTGTGGTCGACGTTGAATCTCCATATAATTCCTTGATAGGCAGACCATGGATACACAATATTCTGGGGGTGGCATCTACATATCATCAGTGCATCAAATTTACACTACCCCAAGGAGTAGGAGTAATAAGAGGAGATACCGCAAAAGCAAAAGTTTGTAACGGAATTGATGTTGAGAAGAGTGAAGAACGCGCGAACAAAAGAAGAAATTGGAAAGATGCAACAAAGGAGGAGAAACTTAGAGATAGACTGATGGTTGATGTAGTGACCAAGGGAGAATAAATGGATAATAATTATACTGAAGAAGTGATGGTGAAAGGCACAGAGGCAGAGAGAAATAAAGATGCGGCTAAGCAGATCTACGCTAAGGCGATAACATCCGCATAAACCATTACAATAACAGGCGCGTAAAACAGGGTAAATTCTGGTCAGGATAACTAGTAATGCGAAAAATACCGCACTATAAGAAAGGTGGAAATGGAAAAGAAAAGAGTGTATGGGATGGACCATATGCTATAAAGAAGGACGCTGGAAGAAGAATGTATGAATTGATGGATAAAGATGGAAAAATCATAGGGGAAATGCTCGATCAACTTTGGAACCAAAAATACTTGAAGAAGTACTACAATTAGGAGATACGGAAATGAGAATACAATCCAGCAAAGCAGTACTGGTGCGAAGACGACAAAAAAAAGGCTGCAAGTAGTGGATAAGATATATGAAGTGGCAGAATCTAAGATATGTTAAGTAGTAGTTATTATGTAGGAAAATAAATGAAGAAGGAAGAAATCAACAATGTATGAATCGAAGATATGAATGATAATGGAAAATTTTACTTCTTCAAAATTGAATATTTCATAAAAAGATACAAGTAGAAGAACGAGGCAACAATAAGACCTCATAAATGAGACCTCAATAGGGGGAAATAAAAATTAAAACCTCTAACTAGGGAGTCTAGGCATCCAGTTGTGGCGTGCACCCTAGTTCGCATAAATGCAAGAGGCAACAATAAGGCCTAACGCGCGTCATAATTGGGGAAAACCTAGTAATGCATGACTCGGGAGAAAGCCATACCCTCCCTGGAACCCGAGTCATGGAGAATTGGGGCGAACCGAAAGCCTATCCAGCAGAGACTCCTTAGTCGAAAGACTAAGGTACTAAGATCTCTCCTAAAGAGTGCAGAAACTCGATCAGGGCACCGCGGTACACGGTTGAGTCAAGGGTTCCTGGGGCTTCTGCAGCGTACCTGTCCATCCTTGATAAGACCTGACTATGATGCACTCGACCCCAAAGAAACCCCACTAGGGTGTGATCTCGTACGATATCACGAAAACAACTGATTATCGGCATAACTGGATGAGAAGATCCCACCCTAACCCGTTAGGGGTAAGCTTCCTTGAAGGGGCAGTCAGGGGGAATATAAGGGCGACACCTTCCATTAGGGAGCTGAATTGTGTCAAAATACGTCAATACCATGGGGCTATGACTCAAGGGAAAGTATAGGCCTGTCATATTGGCGCGACAATATATCCTGCAGAGGCGATAATACGAAAGATGATGAGGCAAAATCAATGGGTCATTGCATGAAAATGTAAAGACCGCCTGCGATTTTGTCGCCCGACCAAAAACAATACCTTGGGGAAAAAATAAGACCTATCAACAAGCGGAGGCATAATAAGACCTCTACTTAGAGAGGCTCAATAATACCTCATAACAAACACAAATTGACATATATATGCAGCTAACATCATTACGCAGGAAAGCAAGCACTTATAAAGACGCACAATAAAATAGAAGTGAAATTAACGCACAATGATGACAAACAAGAGCAAGGAGAAAAAAAATGTTAAGGTGCGAAAATGATAACGAGGCAGAATAACCGAGGCAGCATTGAGAGGAAAAGGCAATCAAGACGCAGGGAAAGTGTACAGAAGAGGAAAGAACTAAGGCAGAAACCAACAAAGACGCAGGAAAACGTATAAAAGGGTAAGATAAGCGAGAAACCATTCATGTACAATATAGAACTCGTAATATAGTTAATGCGAATAATAGCGCACGCATAATTATATCATACCGCACCCATATATAAGCTTGCGAACGGTTATGCACATATCAAATATTGATCACATAAACGCGAATAACAGAGGAAAGAATGGGAATGCAAATGTCAATATGAAATGTCATTCGCCTTCATATGATACACTCATGCACTTATGCAGTATGCTATCATCATTGAATTAATTCTAACTGTTATAAAGAATAACATTTTGCTTTTTATTCTTGATTATGTGCAGGTATAACACAAGGAGAATTTACATTGAAGAAAAAAGCCTCAAATTCTTAGGAGTACACATTAAAGAAAAGGTCCCAAAAACTAGGGAACATCCAGTATACAAAAGAGGGAAAAGAATAATATAATACAAATGACTGATAAAGGATTCACAAATGAGAAGAGGAAGAGGATCTATAGAAAGTGCGCCTATTTCCCGCCCATATCATCTTCACCATCTTTCTCAATCTCTGAGTCGCTGTTCTCTTCATCAGTTACTTCATATTCTTCATAATCAGCTTCACTATCAGAGATTTCAGAATCTTCTTCATTAGCGTAAACTTCACCAAATCATAATCTGGTACATGAATATTATGATCAGTACAGATCTCCACCGCATTCTTCTTGACAGCCGCATCTCGGACACAGAGTGCGTCCTTATTCAAGTTGGAAACAGTAACCACCAACTTTCTCTTAAGTCTGCGGCATTTATCATTTCTGACGGAAAGATTCGCCTTCAAATCCTCAATCTCCTTAAGATGCCTCTTTTCAGTATCTACAAAAGGAAATAAAAATATTAAAGCCGCATGAAAAAAAAAATTCAGAAAGCAACACAAATCGAAGACATTATATAAGGATTATAAGTAACCTTCTTTTTGACAAAACATAGTCTTAACCAATGCCGCATGGTTAGATTCTAAGCTAATATTTGTAACTAAACCAGTCATAGCATTATCAATAACCCTAGCAGCCCACTCAAACTCATCATCATTTTCTATAAGCAGACGAGAACGAATTGTATTCTCTCGATCGATCAAGACATTCTTTTCACGAACAACTTGATCTCTTTCCATCTGAGTTTGGAGTTGAGTTTCATGAAACTTCTTTAAAGACTCAGCACCCTTAAGGATAACCTTATCCTTCTCAGTAATAAGTGCGTTCTTTTTCGCCTCCAAAATTTTAATTGTCTCCTTATCTCTTTAAAGGTGGCGTTGAAAACCATTATTTGCAGATAATAGGGACCTATGTTCACATTTAAGGATCTCATATTTTTACCTTAGTTCCTCCAGACTGAGATTCTCTAACCCATTATTGGGGAAGTTATTCAAAAAAGAGTTAAGGTGCTTAAGAAGAGTCTCCTCATCATCAGGAAGATTAGACGCTTCATCAGTCAAATTGTAAATTTCCGTGAACACAAGAAATTAAAATAAGACGAAGATAATGTGAAGATATCAAAATGAGGAGGAGCGAAAAATACGTACCCACTAGCTGATTGTTTCTCTCACGAATATCAACTACCTTGTCCTAAAAAGTGGAAAGCTCATCCTTGACTTTCTGATTCTACATTTCAAGATGGTGAATCTTCTTATGCAAATCATTGGTGACCGCATAGGACATACGAGCACTCTATATCAACACGGAATAAGAGAAAAAAATGAGTAAAATGTGAAACCTTAGCGAAAACTGACGCACAAGAAGAAAACTCACTAAAGACCCAAGCGTGAATTGGAAACTTGGAGTTAAAGTAGAGGCAACTCCTCGTAAAGACTCATGACCCAAATAAGGAGCATCACAAATCTTAGCAACTGTTTCGCACGTGCGAGTTAGTTCTTCATCATTGATGGATGAGAATGAGTCGGAGAAGATGCTTGATAATTGCTCCATAAGGAATATGGAGGAGGAATTATCAGAAAGAAGCAGCGCGTCATCTAAGGAGCAAGTATTTAGAGGAGTTGGAGAGGATAATTTTCTCTTATTGACATGATTCTTAGCTGGATATTTGGAGACAACCTTCTTGTCCTTACCTTTTCCCTTTGCCTTTGAAGGAACTTCATCATTAAAACCCTCAGCGTCTTCAGTCTTCACCTACGCACACAACGAAAGATAAGAAACAGAGGCAACAATATTGTTAAAATTTAAATGATTATTTCTTACTTCATTGTCGTGCGAATTTGACGCCTGAGACGCAATTTTGTTAGCCTTCTTATTCTGCTTCTCAATGAATGCGGGGAAGATAATAGAGAAAGAACTAAGAATAAGAGGAAAAATAAAGTTAAAAATAACGCACCACATCATCTTCCTCGGGACATTTAAACTCCCAGGGTTTTTAAGCGGTGAATTTCGCAGGTAGAGGAAGAGTTGAACCATCAACGCCCCTACCAGAGACATAAGAACCCTCCAAAATGATAGGGTACTCTACCCAACGAACGTCCTTTGATTTATGCGCGGTATTATTGGAGGTATCATGAAGTCAACATCCCGCATGATCCTATGGTCTTATGCAAAACCATCCGCTCTCTTCAAGCGAATGCCCAGCGAGATGATTCATTCTTCATGATAACAACTTCATAGTGGTTGAAGAAATTCTCAACAGTGTACTCTGTTGGGATGATTTATTTCTGTGCGTGTCTTGGATTCCTTAAATCTTCTGGGTAAAGAGATTCCAACACGGACGCACGATCGGCGTACTCTACCATTATTCTGATGCAATCACCACTTAGTTGGAATATGTCGCGCGAAAATCTCGCATCAGATAAAAGCTCATAAAATAATGGAATTTGAGGATTATAAAGGGGAATGGGAAGACCAGCAAGCAATTGCCCGAGCGAAATAATGACTTTCTGATCATTTCATTGATCAAGCGAAAACCATTTAGGTTCAAGAGAAGAAGTAGATTCTGATCCAGGAGGAATAGATAACATAAAACCTCTATGCTCAAATTCATCCTTTAATCTTCTGAACTCTTTAACATTCTTCCAGCCGGGTTTATGTGGAATTTTTAGAATAAGAATGAGAGAGATTTAATCAAGATGATCAGGATCAAAATGGCCAAAAGTAAGATGAAAACGAAAAACAGAGTTCACAAGCGAGAAAAAGTAAGAAGAAGATAGAAGAAGCAATTAAAGATAGAAAGGAAGCGCGAAATAGAGTATGATGATCAACTAAAAACTGATGAACAACTGAAAAATAAAAGTTTCATAGAGCAGAAAGTGTTAGAGCATAGCTCGGTTGAACCCACCAAGCGTTGGTATGTCAAGTTTGGTTGTCATATTTTAGTGAGCCAAAACTCATTTAAGATTCTCTTTATTATGTACTAGAGTCAACTTCATATAGGTTAGATTGAAAGTATTAGGATATGAGACATTAAAAGTATTGCGAAGACTTGAAGAAGTGAAGAAGTAAGGAGATACAACGATAACATCATCCTTCCACTCGAGGTTAGTGATATTTGACTTGAACTGTTTCATTCTCTAAATGTATCTTTCAAGTTGTGCATATTGAAAACAAAACTGCGAAGCATGAATGATTATACTCTAGTTAGACATAGTATTAAGGAATACAATATGAGATTTATTGCTTAACCATTAAACTTCGTAGATAAGATATCGACATAATCGTTTGAATGCTATTGTGATTATGTATGGTATAAGGTGAAGATTTCATCCTAGGAAACAATGTTTTACATTTGTTTTATGGAAGTAAATTCATGACCTTGTTTAGTGAATCGAAAGAGAAATCGCCAGGCATTATTGGTATTGTTATTCATTGCATATCTTTTGAACTACCAATATGTGTGATTAGTATAACCGCTCATGACTTTTTTATGTTCTTGGTAAAACTATTCACAAAGGCCTGACTTTTGTATTGGTATAACTTTTATTAGTGGAACCGATCTTAAGTAATCACCTGAGATGATATGATCGATTTACTTTTATTGGTATGACCGACTCTAGGTAAAGGGGAACCGATCCTAGTAAAAGGTGCAACCTATAACAGAGGGGAAATCGATCATTGTATGAGGTGCATCAATTTTTTAGCAGAAAGGGGAACCGATCCTAGTACCTAGTCAAACGAATTTTGGAAAGCTAGTGTGACTATGCACAGTACTCACATGGAGGTAGAACATAAACTTGTTTTGGTAGAACCGTGAAACCCATGATTTGTGATTGAGTGTTCTTGATCAATCACATAGTTCTTGAAAGTTATATGAACCAATTCTAAACTTGTTTGGAAGTGTGGCAAATCGGTTTCAAGATTGTAAGTATGAAAGAGGACTTACAAAGTAAAGATGTCGACATACTTTGAACATATGCAGTAACGCTTATCTTTAATTGTTCAAAGTTATTCCTTAATAGCTAAAGAAAGAAAATCCCGGATCGAATAAAATAAATTGAGAATCTTTTATTTAAGGTTTTTAATTTTTTTTTTTGGAAAATGAAAATTAGTAATGTGCATTTACTAGTTGGAGATTTTCTAAGAGATTTTCGGTCATTATTTTGGACAAAGCATTTCCAGGAATTTTGGAAACCGAATATGGAATATATTCAATATCTTGAGAATATTTTGGTTTTGGAAATTCCTTGGTGTCTAGACTTCCTTGGTAAATAAATTTGAAAGTTTGCATTTCGAGCAAACTAATCCTCGTACAACAAGAACTATCTCAGTTGTGCTGCTACTGGTGAAGCCGCCTATTCGGAGAGGAGAGTAACCTAATTAGGCGAAATCTCTTACGACCGCTCAGTTTAAAGACTTCTTTGGGATTGAGAAGCTCTATTAGTACCGTTTGTGGGAAACTAGATAATTGCGGTTTATCTTTTGTTTTCGATTGATTTGATTGACTAACAGTGGTTGAACTTCGATTGCACGTAGTTTCTTTATGCTTGAGAATCTTCTCTTCTGATATAAGATTCACTCAAACTAGATCGAAGTTTCGACGAGGATCTTTAGACTGTTTGTAGATCTAAAGACATCTTGTGATAATCCATTGTTAACAGACTCCATTCTGTGAATGATTGATCACAAGAGATTCAAGTTGATTGTGTGCAGCTGTTTATTGAAGATCTAAGAAGATTTGAAGAAAAAGAAGACTTTGAAGATTTATGATTTGGGATTTATAATCTTTGGTGTGTACAATACTTGTTTCGGTAAAAGTGGATCCAAGTATAATCGGTTTATCCTTGTGGTAGATTAGATTGATTAGTTGATAATAAGATAGATCTAAGAACCTGACGAAGGATTTTTTTGAGATAAACAGAAGAGCCTTTGTCGAACTCATATCACTTGGTTGAAAAGAGTTGATACCAAACATATTTTTTATTCCTTTACTGTTTGGAATACGAACCAAAGGAATTGTTCCAAGTACGTGACTTATTACAGGTCGGAGGAATGGGAATACAGTCGGAACTAGGTGAACTATAGGTTTAGTTGCTTGGTCTCAACTATACAAAGTTGGTTTGATTTTTTATACCGGCTTAATCCTCAGAGTATTCAATTTTGGACAAGGTCTTGGGGTTTTTCTGCATTTACGGTTTCCTCGTTAACAAAATCTTGTTGTGTCATTTACTTTTATTTTCCGCAATTATAATTGTTGTTATCATAATTTAAATTAAATTACACAAACGTTAATTCCTATTTACTTGATAAACAATCCTATTGTGTTTGGTTAAGTCCGAACCTTTTATCAAGTAAACGTACTTCGTTGTTGTATTGTCCCGATCTCGTATCCATAGACGATCACACGAAGTGTGAACTGATTTGTTGTATTGTCTTGACTCAGTCCATAGACGATCACTTTCGGAGAAAGAACTTATAGGTGGAAAAGTTTTAGATTGAGGTATATTTGGGTACCCTCGTCTTTTCAATTGGTATCAGAGCAGGAAAACACAAAAATATCTAACAATCTGTGTTTGGCGTGATCCAACCTATACGTTTTGAATCAAATGGTTGATTCAGTTAACGTACCTCCAGGGTTTGATGGCTCAAACTATCTATGGTGGAAAATGGCTATGCAGTCTTTTCTTCAATCTCATGACTTTAACACTTGGGTTTTAGTTATTGATGGGTATGAACACCCAAAATTACTGGTCAACAACTCAACCACTGAGTTTAGACTAAAGGAACTGAATGAATTCAATAATGAAGAAAAATTGCTTTCGAAGCAAAATTCCTATGGATTGAACGCCATTATCCATACTGTAACTCGGGATCTCCATCATCATGTAACCAGGTGTAAAACATCAAAGGAGGCTTGGGATATTCTTAATATCGTATTTGAAGGGAATGTCTCTGAAAAAGAAGCTAGGCTTCAAACCCTATCTTCTAAATGGGAAAACCTTCGTATGGATGAAGATGATACCTTTGATGAGTTTGATCAAAAACTTTCTGAAATAGTAAATGTCTTTTACACTTTAGGAAAAAATATTTCAGATAAATTTATTGTGTTTAAAACTCTAAGGTCTTTACCAACATGATACTAATCTAAAAAGCATTCCATCATGGAAGCAAATGATCTTTCCACAATATCTAGAAGCGCTCTAGTTGGTAAATTAAAGATCTTTGAACTTGAATACCAATTCAAGAATGAAGAGGGTATTACCCTTAAATCTGTAACTACTACTTGTTCTTCGGATATAAAAACAGAGAATTGTAGTGTTGATACGACTGCACGACAATTTAGAAATTTATTAAGACAAAAGAAAAGGAGTTCTTCAAAAGATGCATCTTCTCCTTCTCAAAAAACACAAAAATGTGTAGAGAATAGAGAACACGATAATGATGATAGATCTAATTGTTCCAAGGATCAAGAGAACAAAACTTTCACTGCAACTGTTGAATGCACACTTGAAAAGGATACTGAAGTAACTCTAGAGCCAAATGCACTTGAATGTGATCTTCATGAAGAGAATGAAAGATTGAAAGAGGAACTTGATGAATTGAAGAATGATATTGAGATTATTGGTGCTGGTAATTATCATGAACGCATGAGATGTTACAGAGAGCAAATCGAAGAAAGTCATGATCGAGAAAGGAAACTATATATAGAGCTGGAGGACCTGAAGAACACTAAGGTAAGTAATTCTACCGAATCTGAAATAGATTATAAAGTTCAAATTGATAAATTTAAGGTTCATCTAGATAATGCTCTCGAAAAAATAAAAACATTGGAAAAAGAGAATATGGGTCTAAAAGCGGACTTGAAAAAGTTCGACAGTATCACAAAACAACTTGACTCAATGTTGAAGTCAACTAGAGTTCCTCGTGACATGCGAGGATTGGGCTACAAAAGTAAACAAACTTTGAATGCTAAACAGGAGACAAAGTTTGTAAAGCCTAAAGACTCTGCTAAATAAATTGCTTCAAAAGTTGCCACAAAAGATTGCTCTTCGATAAAAGAAAAATATGTAGCACCTTCATCTTCAGCAAAAGACGGAAAACGTAAAATCCGTCATACTCAAATGAAAGAGAATCCACAACAATGTAACACTAAGCCTCATGTTTCGTGTGTTACTAAGCATTGCTCTTATTGTGGAAATAAAGGACACTTGGAAAGGGGGTGAAGATTCCGTAAAAGGAATGAGAAAGCCATAAATGGACATGTTTCCGCAAAATTGGCTGAACTCAATAATGCTTCTCGTGCTAAATCAGGACATCATTGTCCTAAAAATGGGCAAAAGAATTATTGTAATGATAGTTCAAAGTTTGCTTATCAGGCTTCTACAAAGTTTTCTCATTATCGCTCAAACAATAAAAGGAGAGATAACTTTGTAAAGACAAGATATGATATTCCAAATTGGGAAAAGACTAACTCTCAGAGTTTTCAACATTTCAGTTACCCTAATGTTTCCTCAAGAGATTCATCTTGGATTTTAAGAGGAAATCATAGGAAGAACAAAGCTGCTCCTGTAAAACCCATTTATAAATGGTGTCCAAAGTCTTCTCTAAAGACAACCAAGAAGGTATAAAAAGATAGTCACAATGATGACACTCGAATGATAAGTTTCAATACTCAAGACATTCAGAATATTGTGATAAGCGTTCTTGATCAAATGAATGTAGCTCCATGTTGTCATCGTTATATGAGATAATTAGGTCTCATATCAGTTACCTTTTTTTTTTATGATTTTGTGACTTTTGATTTAGCGAATTTCATATCTAAACTTTTGGGTTGCTTAATCAAATAATCATAAAAGGATGATGACAATTAATCCCATATGTGAGTCACGATTATACTATTATCAATTTATTTCTCATAAGTTGTGTATATAGTATACATATGAGTTTTTGGTACTAGCTTATTACTATTGGCACGTAATAGTAAAAACCACTTCAACCTTTCTTTGGTAAAGGTTGCTTTTGTTGTTCTTATGTCTTTGCGAGAGGATGACAAAACATTGAGGTGAAGAGGATGCGGAGCTTGAGGTAACGACTTTGTTAATTAATCTTTTTTCTGTTTAAGAAAAGCCTGATTTTATTGCTTATATCTATTGCTTTTGCTTAACAAAATTTCGGTACAATTGATGTTTATGCCATTATGTGTGTATGGATGTGTGTGTCTGATTCAATTGTTTCCGGTTAAGAAAAACTATTGTTATCTTGCTTTATTGTTTGGTATCAATTGTTTAGGATTACGAAATTACGGTGCAATTGCGGTGCTTTAATGCTATGTTGTTTCAATTGCTTCCGGTTGAGGTGAATAATTATGCAAGTTGATTTATTTGGTTTGTATGAGTTGTTTATGGCTTAAAGAAAGAAAAGGTTTACGGGATGAATTATTTAGTCCAATTCGATTCCGGATAAGAGAAACTAAGTTAATTCTAATCTTAGTTAGACTTATCAAAGTGGAGGTTTCGGTTATTCAAGTCTAATCGAATGCCTTCACAAGAAATGCTAGTTAACTAACCTTGTAATTGTCTTGTTTAAAATTTAAAGGTCTAAGTTATATGGATAATTAGAACCTAATGAGAAAAATGGAGTTATCTTTATTTTGGTCTTATCGAACAAGCGATTGTATTTGTACAATCAGTTTAGCAAAGAAACTAAGGTGCTTAGTTGATTTTTGGTTTGCTAAACTATTAGGGAAAATTTCTTCGGGCAATTGTTTCCTTGGTAACATATCAAAACAAATTACTTTGTAGTTTCAGTTTTGATATTGGTTATCAAAAATGGTGTGTGGAACCCTCATGCTTAACTCTATAGGTTGCAAGTCTATTTTGAGATTTGTAAGATCCTTTCGGTTTGTCTTTTATTTTTTCGTTTCTTTGTCATTTTGTGACAAAAAGGGGGAGAAATATATTGAGTAAACAAGTGATACTGGTATTGATTTATATTTATTGGTGTCACTAAGGGAAAGGACATTGGTGCTTAAATGTTTATCTAATGAAAGAGTAAAAGCATAAACTAAGGGGGAGTAACATATCATATACTTGTAGTTATATGGACTACAAAGAAAATAACAAAGACGTGTAGATTGATAAAATCTACCTATCTTACATTTAGGGGGAGTATTAGCTTTGTTATTATAATGTCAACAACGACATTTAAGGATTGAATGTATACATGTTATTGTGTTGTTGAATTCGGGAATCAAGCGTATGTGTAATGAATTCTTGAAATTGGTTTATCCATATGATATAAGAGTTTTGTCACTAAAACTGACAAAGGGGGAGATTGTTAGAGCATAGCTCGGTTGAACCCACCAAGCGTTGATATGTCAAGTTTGGTTGTCATATTTTAGCGAGCCAAAACTCATTTATGAGTCGCTTGATTATGTACTAGAGTCAACTTCGTATAGGTTATCTTGAAAGTATTAGGATATGAGACATTACAAGTATTGCGAAGACTTGAAGAAGTGAAGAAGTAAGGAGATACAACGACAACATCATCCTTCCACTTGAGGTTAGTGATATTTGACTTGAACTGTTTCATTCCCTAAACATATATTTTAAGTCATGCATATGGAAAACAAAACTGTGAAGCATGGATGATTATACTCTAGTTAGACATAATATTAAGGAATACAATAAGAGGTT
The DNA here is from genome assembly GCF_003573695.1 of Papaver somniferum. NCBI lineage: Eukaryota > Viridiplantae > Streptophyta > Magnoliopsida > Ranunculales > Papaveraceae > Papaver > Papaver somniferum. The sequence continues at coordinate 153,078,530 of NC_039359.1, forward strand.
TATTTCTTAAGCATTAAACTTTGTAGATAAGACATTGACATAATCGTTTGAATGCTATTGTGATTATGTATGGGTATAAGGTGAAGATTTCATCCTAGGAAACAATGTTTACATTTGTTTTAAGGAAGTAAATTCATGAACTTGTTTTGTGAATCGAAAGAGAAATCGCCAGGCATTATTGGTATTGTTATTCATTGCATATCTTTTGAACTACCAATATGTTTGATTAGTATAACCGCTCATGACTTGTTTATGTTCTTGGTAAAACTATTCACAAAGGCCTGACTTTTGTTTTAGTATGACTTTTATTAATGAAACCGATCTTAAGTAATCACCTGAGATGGTATGATCGATTTAGTGTTATTGGTATGACCAACTCTGGGTAAAGGGGAACCGATCCTAGTAAGAGGTGCAACCTATCACAAAGGGGATTCGATCCTTGTATGAGGTGCAGCAAGTTTTTAGCAGAAAGAAGAACCGATCCTATGGACATGTGCAACACGTTTTAGGAAAGGGGGAACCGATCCTATGGACATGTGCAACAAATACAAGTTAGATACCATATATATATGGGGAACCGATCCTAGTACCTAGTCAACCGCACAGTACTCACATGGAGGTATAACCGAAACTTGTTTTGGTATAACCGCGAAACTCGTGATTTGTGATTGGGTGTTCTTGATCAATCACATAGTTCTTGAAATACAGATGAACCAATTCTAAACTTGTTTGGAAGTGTGGCAAATCGGTTTCAAGATAGTAAGTATGAAAGAGGACTTACAAAGTAAGGATGTCGACATACTTTGAACATGTGCAGTAACACATATCTTTAATTGTTCAAAGTTATTCCTTAATAGCTAAAGGAACAAAATCCCGGATCGAATAAAATAAATTGAGAATCTTTTATTTAAGTTTTTTAATTTCATTTTTGGAAAATGAAAATTAGTAATGTGCATTTACTATTTGGAGATTTTCTAAGAGATTTCCGGTCATTATTTTGGACAAAGCATTTCCAGGAATTATGGAAACCGAATCTGGAATATATTGCATACCTTGAGAATATTTTCGGTTTTGTAAATTCCTTGGTTTCCAACTTCCTTAGTCTATAAATATGAAAGTTTGCACTTCGAGCAAGCTAATCCTCGTACAGTAAGAACTATCTCAGTTGTGCTTCTACTGGTGAAGCCGCCTATTCGGAGAGGAGAGTAACCTTATTAGGAGAAATCTCTTATGGCCGCTCAGTTTAAAGACTTCTTTGGGATTGAGAAGCTCTATTAGTATCGTTGGTGGGAAACTAGATAATTGCGGTTTATCTTTTGTTTTCGATTGGTTTGATTGACTAACGGTGGTTGAACTTTGATTGCACCTAATTTGTTTATGCTTGAGAATCTTCTCTTCTAATATAAGACTCACTCAAACTAGATCGAAGTTTCGACTGGGATCTTTAGACTGTTTGTAGATCTAAAGACGTCTTGTGATAATCCATTGTTAACAGACTCCATTATGTGCGTGATTGATCACAAGAGATTCAAGTTGATTGTGTGCAAGTGTTTATTGAATATCTAAGAAGATTTGAAGACAAAGAAGACTTCGAAGATTTCTGATTTGAGATTTATAATCTTTGGTGTGCACAATACTTGTTTTGGTAAAAGCGGATCCAACTATAATCGATTTATCCTTGTGGTAGATTAGATTGATTAGTTGTGTAGATCGGCATCAATACAATTCTCTGTGATTAAAAGTATTGATTGCAAAGTCTTAACAATTAATTTGGTAGTTATAATAAGATAGATCTAAGAACCTGACGAAGGAGTTTATTGAGATAAACAGAAGAGCCTTTGTCGAACTCATATCACTTGGTTGAAAAGAGTTGATACCAGACAGATTTGTTGTTCCTTTACTGTTTGAAATACGAACCAAAGGAATTGTTCCAAGTACGTGACTTATTACAGGTCGGAGGCGTGGAAATACCGACGGAACTAGAACTATAGGTTTAGTTGCTTGGTCTCAACTATACGAAGTTGGTTTGATTTTGTATAGCAGCTTAATCCTGAGAGTATTCAATTCTGGACAAGGTCCCGGGGTTTTTCTGCATTTGCGGTTTCCTCGTTAACAAAATCTTATTGTGTCATTTACTTTTATTTTCCGCAATTATAATTGTTGTTATTATAATTTAAAGTAAATTACACAAACGTTAATTCCTATTTACTTGATAAGCATTCCTACTTTTTTTGCTTAAGTCCGAACCTTTTATCATATAGGTGGAAAAGTTTTAGATTGAGGTATACTTGGGTACCCTCGTCTTTTCAGAAAGAAAGAGAGAATGAATAAAAAGATGAAAAAAAGAGCGTGCTGGAGTATATAAAGGATCACATATCCTTTTCCCGAGATATCTCTTTTTACGGACGCATTAATGGTAAGATAAATACGAAGAGACGGTTGTCAGATCCTACAGGGATGTGTCGAATGACGAGTGGTGAAGTCAACGCGTGGGAATAGTCATGCCGAGAACTCGGAATATTCTCATTCAAAAGGAATATGAAAAAGTGAGTTGGTGCGGCAAAATAACTTACTAAGGTTCCTCTTATTGCCCCCCCTTTGAAAGAACGATAAGAGAAGAGGCAAAATGTGGGTGCAAAATACCGCACACCCATTAGTTACGCGAATTAATATATTTTACTACGCGAAGACGAACACATATTTATATCCAGGATGACGAATTTGATGATGTCACTAATTCAAGATAAAAGTGTGAAGATCTAAGCGTCGGCGAAGAATCCGCGCGACAATATAAATTTCCAGGCGACTTTGACACACATCAGATCCAAATATAGGGGCTTTATTAGCTGTCCTCCACTATGTAAACTCCTATAAAAGGGACCAACCACCATTGTAAAAGAGAGAGATCTTTTTGGTGAGCTGAGGATAAAATTTTGAGAGAGAAAGATTTATTTGTTTCCCAAGTTAGGGTTTCATCATGTCTCCTTTGTATTTGTTCTAAGTCTTTAATAATAGATCTTGAGTATTTCATCATGATTTCTTAGATTACTTCATAATTTATCATTAGGGTGTTGTTGTGGGATTTCCTGCAACTACACTGGAAGCACAAGTAATTCTGGAGTGTCTTTTGAGTATAAGCCATTCATCATAATAACAAATAGTTTATGTTTTAGGTAATATATTCCACTAGATTTACGTACGCTTCTGGTCCCAAATTGGCGCTCCTTTTTTAGGTGCGATACCACCCTAAAGATTTCTGGTTCTGTCCCTACACGCACTAAAACAAAAATGTTGATTTGGAAGTATACTAAGATAAACAAAACTTTAGGAATTAGTAGATCCACCAAAGTCAAGTGTGCCCACGGATCTTTTGTTTAGTCTAAAGAAATCAATCAAATCAAATCAAATCAAATAAAATGTGGACCAAATCATATGATTTACGGGTAACTCAAAGAAGATAAACGTCTGAGTGCATACAAGTCTAAAAAATTATCAGTTAACAATCGATGGATTAAGGCATGCGAAACATCTACATGAATCAAGGCACTTCCGAAACAAGTTACTCTGCTAATTCATCGTTTCAGGTCTCTCTCTCACACACACATTTAATAATGATTTTTATATTTAAGGTCTGTTAGGTAAACTTAGGTTCATCTTCTCTTTTCGACAAAATCTTCAGCGTTCCTCCGCTTATGGTTTCATCTATAAATTTATTGAGGAAAATGATTATAGGATAAATATGTTTCAATACATTTTAATTGAAAAAGAGGTACTTAAGAGGGGTACCTCAACCCAGACCGAGTTTGGAATCGATCACCCAAAAAAAAAGAGTAAAAAGTCAAGAGAGAAAAAGAAACAACAAACAAACACTAAACGCCTCACATCCACCTCAAGGCGACCGATGGACATACGAGTCTCATAAAACTATTACCATGTTAGCCGTCAAACTCAACATTCTAGTGTTTTCCTCCGCCCAAAAATACGCTTGAATCTTAATATCTCGAATTATACTTTCCAAATTTCTCTTTTTGTGGGTGAAGATTCTAGAATTCCTTTCTTTCCAAATGCACCATCATATTGCAACCGGTAAGTTATTCCATATACGATCAAGTCTTTCATCACCCCAATTATAGCTCCAAGCTTTTATAGTTGTGGAAATATCAATATCGTAATTCCAATTGAAATTGCACCCTTCGACAAAATAATCCCAAGTTCTTTTTGTTCGCCAAAAATCATAGAATAAATGGGCACTTGTTTCATCTTCTTCTTCACAAAACCGGCACACCCTATCCACATCCATACCCCTTTTAGAGAGTTTGTCCGTCGTCATCAACCTTTCAAGGTACAAAAGACATAGAAAAAAGTTCACTTTGTACGGATAATGTCGACTCCAAATAATCTCATTTGGGAAATTACTATCGCGTTGATCACAAAGGGAATCAAACCCACACTTAACCGTATAAGCATCAATCATATTTTTTCTATCCACCATCCACAATCTAGAGTCTACGACCCCTTCTTGAATATTCACCACTTCTAGTAATGAGTTTATGGAATCAATCTCCCTCATTATGTCTTGAGAATATCTACTTCGAGACATGCACTTCCACTTGATGTCGTTACTCGAAATCTCATATAAACTAGCCACCACCTTCCCTTTTGTTCTTGAAGCTTCAAATGCCAATGGAAAACTATTCATAAGACGACATCTCCAATCCAAAAATCTTCCCAAAATCTAATTTCATTTTCCGCACCGATCTTAAATTTTACATGTTTGTTAAAATCCTCAAGCTCCTTATAAATATTGTGCCACAAACTACATCCCTTTGGCCCTTTTGTTTGAAGAGTTTCCTAACCGGTGGATGATTCTCCAAAATTTTCCACAATTATCTTTCTCTAAAAAGCATTCTTTTCCGTTCCAAATCTCCACCACCACTTTTTGAAAAGCGCCGAGTTCATGTACTTAGATTTCAGAATTCCAAGACCACCACCGTCTCTAGATTTTACGATTATAGACCGCCCGACATTATGAATTCTTCTCTTGTTAGAATCATCATCCTAAAGAAAATTTCTTACTATCTTATTTGTAATGGAGCATGACGCAAGAAAGATGGGTAGATAATAAATGAGCAAGCTAGCCAAAACACTTTTGATTAGAGTCAACTTGCCTCCTCTTGATAGCGTTCTCCCGTTCAAAGAGGAAAGTCTCAAAGAACATGATTCAAAGATCTTCTCCCACTTTTGTGTACTACTAACTTTATCACCCAAAGGAAGACACGAGATAAATACTTGGAAAATTTGACCTTTTACACCCCAATATGTTAGGGAATTCTTCAATGTCTTCAAAGTCAACTAGAGATACCCCAAATAAACAATACATTTTAATGATGCTAATGCATATAAAAATAATTATGAGTTTTCTTATATTGTTGGCAAAAAAAAAGAAAGAAAGAAGGGCATCGCAATATTAGAGGTTAATCGACAGAAAAACACCTTGGTTCATGAGCAAAATAAGTATTTAAATTAAATTAATAAAACTTGGTATTTTGTATATATGTCGCCAACCAACCCTTACATTTTCTTTTTGTGTGTTGATTTATTTACGAATGAATAGAAGAGGGGGAGACTCAAAAAAAATAATATTCTCGTTCTCAGGCCTACAATTAATTTTGTATACCGTGACACCCATAATTATATGAAATTATTATATGAATCAATACATAACTGGTTATGCATACTATCTTTTCAGGCATAACTCGTTATGCATATTATCTTTTTCAGGGGTATAATTGGCAGCGCAACTTGGACATAACATATCTAAAAATCCGCGCCTTAGAATTTTACAAATTTTATATCGTTGGAAATCTTTTTAAAAGATCTACGCAACGAGTACAAAAAAGAATATCAAATTTTTGTTTTTAACGAAAAAATCGGAGGTGATCCTCATTTTAGGGAAATTTTTTGAAAACTTGATACTTAACCATTATGCAGTCACCAAAAACGATGCATAACACATTCTGCAGACGCATAACGAATTATGCAACCATTTTTTCGACTGCATAACAAGTTATGTATCTGCATAACAAAGTTATGCATCTATAACAAGTTATGTAACCATTGTTTTGGTTGATTTTAGCCGTACATATAAAAAATTGATGCATAATGCAGTGTGCATCCATATTTACGGATGCATATCAGGTTATGCATCCATTTTCTCGATGCATAATGCATTATGTAACCATATTTTCGGACGCATAACAGGTTATGCAGGTTTTCTGGACTGCATAACAAGTTATGCAACAAATTTTGTAGATGCATAACAGGTTATGCATCCATTTTCACGATGCATAACATGTTATGCAGATATTATTTTAGATGCATGACAAGTTATACAATCTTTGTTTTTGTTGGTTTCAATTGCATAACAAGTTATGCAACAACTTTTGTAGATGCATAACAGGTTATGCATTCTTCTGTATCTTCTTAACCAATTCCAACACCACCATAGCCTTCCCTGTATCACACAGTATCTTAACACCAGCCTTGTACCTACAATACCCATTACAACCTAGCTTTCCATGTATCACACAGTATCTTATCACCAGCCTTGCACCCATAACACCCAGTACACCAGATAAGAATTGCGATAAATTGCAAGCCTGGAAAAAGTAGACAAACATGTATAGATCCTTAGTGGATTTTGGGTGACTAAGAATAGCCATATACGTATGGTAATAAACAACTACTTAGTGGATGTAGTGCATTAGTGAAAACTGAAATGCTATGACACAGGTTCAACAAGTATCGTATTACAAACGGAATCAACGAATCACCACCGAATAAAGCAAATTAGATCACATAACCAATCCAACATTCAGCCTTAGTGATGGATACAAGGTGAACAATCATTAATCAGCGCCACCTCCTCCCACCTAGCCACTGTCGACCAGCTCATCCACCGCACCACCAACACCTGCAACAATCTTTAGGACACTGTCAATTAACGTTTTTTGTGAGACTATATCTGTTTGGACAGATCCCACTATCTCCAATTCAACAATGTGCTATAAAGTTGTAGGCTACTAGATTACTGTTAATCATATCAAGGCTAGCTAGTGTAACACAGCTGTTTAAAAGTTGATCAAAGATAATCATATTCTATATAAAGCTACCAGTGAGGGCTACATAGATCCAATGAGAAGGTACTTCCGTCCGTCTTAATGTCTTATAAATGCAGAAAAGATTACCGACTCTTGACTCCTCCTCCTCCCCTTCTCTTTATCTCTCTCTTCTTCTTTCAATTATTCTCTCTACTTACTAGCTACCTCGTGCAGTGATCATTGTTAGATTTAATTAAGCCTTGGTGGTGTGGTGATCTTCAACCTCATTTACATTGGTCGTACGCTTCCCTATCCCACGACGCCTTTCCCTATTTTATGTACTGTCTTCTTATTATTAATATACACCCCTTAATTTGATGTTGGAGAACAACACTTCACTACTAATAAATTACTACACCTAGCTGCATTCCTACTATTTTGTCGATAATTTACTTTCTCTTCACTCTTATATTTCAGCCATGTCAATCACTGCCAGAACTCAACCAAATACTTCCAGCAATCTCGAGCAATCTTCTTCTTCATTCTTCTCCATTTATACCATTCCAGACCTGTTTATAACCCATTACTCAAACCCATCATTTCATCGTAGAGCTGGTGGAATTAAGCTGGTTGTTCAGGCGTTTTTCCGAACATTTCTTGTGCATATAGCAAACTGACACTGGATAACGCTCTATCAGTATTTTACTTCTTCCCTGATAATTCTCCTTCCCTACAATATCGAAATGGGTAAGAACCCATCAATTCTTACTCATCTAGGACACTAAAAATGATCTCAATCAACACCAAACATCAATGGCAGCAGCTAACTCTTTGTTGACTGTTTTCTCTTGATCAAATCTTAACTCAATCTTCTCATAACTCGCTGGACACTAGAATCAGCAAGAACCTGACTCATAATTCATCACAGACTATGTCTTTTAGGGTTTTGAGTGAATTAGATAGAAAGATATCACATGAAAGATGTTGTTAATGGTGTTTTCCTCTTGATTTTGCCGTGGGTTTATAGAAAGAGATACCAAAAAAGAAATACAAACACAAAATATTAAAATATGGGCCCGTGGATAATTTTATCAGCTAAAATGGGTGCGACTGTGAAATTTTTTTACCGTGGGTTTCGCGGCGTAGAAATCTGACAAAATGGGTCTCACACTGATTTTCACTACTTATATATAACCAGGCCAATAATAGAGGAAGCAAAATTTAACTTACTATCGAAGTTCCATGATAGCATCAATACCATCTCCGCAGCGACATCTAAGCATAGGAAGACTACTATAGGCATCGCAGAGTTGGGTTGTTGTTCGGGACCTAATGCACTGTCGGTCGTCTCTCATGTTTTGGAAACTATTTACAACAAACATCGTGAATCTAGCTTTGTTACGCCTGAGATTCTCGTGTTCCTTAATGATCTTCCGAGCAATGACTTTAACAGCCTTTTCAAGGATGTGGGAAGTTTCTGCGATGAATTAAGAAGAACCAAAGGAGATAGTTTTGGACCATGTTTTGTGGCTGGAATGCCTGGTACATTCTACGGTCGACTGTTTCCAAGTGACACTCTTCACATCGTCCATTCATCCTATGGCCTTCATTGGTTATCTCAGGTGACTAGACTACTAGATTAATATCATGTATGGGTTAATTGTGTAAATTTTTGATCATTAAGCTGTTAAATTTCTTAAAACAGGTTCCAGAAGGGATTGAAAAGACGAATAAGGGAAACTTTTACATAGCAAAATCAAGCCCTCCATCTGTAATTACAGCATACTTAAACCAATTCAAGAAAGATCTTACGGTGTTTTTGGAGTGTCGTTCGGAGGAATTAGTAAGCGGAGGAAGAATGGTGTTAACACTTGTGGGTAGGAGCAGTTTAGAAGATCCTACTAGTAAAGAATGTTGTTCGGTCTGGGAACTAGTATCTCAGTCCGCCCATGACATGGTTTTACAGGTAAGATACACATACGTATAAGCTATGTTGTGAAAGGCGAGCGCGCGCTCTAAGCTCTGGACCAGCGCCTAGGCAAAAAAGGCGCCTAAGGCGTCAAATTATGCTTGATGTTGTTGTTTTCTAAATTTCGGGCGCTCGCCTGGAACGCCTTTTACAACATAGCGTATAAGTACATGTATATGCAACATAAAATTATATATTTAGACAAGACGGTGAATTGCTTTTCCCTGAATTAAACTAAGATCAAATGACTAAAAAACATATGTTTTTTTATGTAGGGAGCCATTGAATTGGAAAAGTTAAACTTATTTAACTTTCCAAATTATTTCCTTCCCCTGAAGAAGTAAAGTCTGTAGTTCAGAGAGAAGGTTCGTTCAGGGTTAATCAACTAGAGACATTTCACGTGAATTGGGACGGTAGTGATCCTAAGGAAGACGAAGATTCAGTGATAGACAATTTAAGTGGTGCCTATCACATAGCTAACGTCTTCAGAGCAACGTCAAAACCCTTACTAGCGAATCACTTTGGGAAGGAGGTAATGGATAAATTATTTGGTAGGTGCAGGGAAAGAATCGCAGAATATGCCACCACGGAGAAAACCGTGTTCGCCAACTTAGTTATCTCCATGACCAAGGTTGAAAAGATCTGATTCTGTAATAATATAATAGTCTTTATGCTGCATGTCTCGACACTTCGTCCACACAGTATAAGGTAAAGGATTATGTCATGTGTGTTTGTTAATGTTATGTCATGTGTGTTGTCATTTATATTGTTATTTTGGGTATTGCGATTTGGGGTTTGGCTAGAGCTTATGTGACTAGATGCCGAATATTTTTTATTTCGGAAAATGAGTCATTTGTCCAAATATTTTTAAAATATGGTTCTAATGGACGAGTAAAAATTAGTACGGGTGAAATGGATACCAAAAAGTAGCAAGAATGAAACTAGATTCATCCTGGCTTAAACTTAAAAAAGAGTGAAGATGAAACTGGATGCATCCCGATGTAAATTAAAAATAAAAAAAAAATATTTGAAAATGGGTAGATTGAAACTGTTTACATACTGACAATTTTTATATTCTCGTCCATTTAAACAGTATAAAATTTTACATGTCTTTTTCACCCAGAAATTATTAATTTTGGTCTTTTTAACCAATTTGTGTTTTTATTTTTGTTGTTGTTAAAGCACGGATATTTTTTTTGAAGCCATCTATGGAAGGGGGAGAGTAGAGAGGCGTTTAGGAAGGTGAAAAGCAGCTCCGAATAAAAAAGCATACACCTTCAAATGAAAATGTTGTATGATAATCATATTTCATTTTATTTTCTAAGATTGGTGTGTATGGAGACTTTTGTTCTGCAGCTCAATATGAAAATGAATTTAATTAGAGTTTCTACCTCAGATAGAGCCTGAATAAATCTTATTGTTCGAGCACTTTGAGCACCCCTCTGCTACGTCGAAATGTAAAGTTATTCAATATCAATTTATATGATATATAACATCCGCACAATCGTGGACGGTGTGGTGCTGCATAAGTAAAGATTACATACCTCCAAAAGTTTCTTCCATTCCGAAGGGGCAACTCAAGTTCTATAGGGAGAACTTTTTTTATTAATTTCTTGTATGACGTACCAAATTAACTATAATGTACATCAGCACACAATAAAGTATGACGTTGGAAACTCTATTTTAAAATCTGTTCATACCACAGACATTAAGGGATCACCTGTAACACATGGAATGACCAACTGGATCTAAAACATGGGAACGGAATCTACACTAGCCGGCCGATTAACATATATAAGATGGACGAGAATTAGTCTCTTTTTTCGGTTGATTATATACGTATAGATATGTTAGAGTTAATACATGACAATTACTTAAATCATATCAAATGATATTGCTACTCATATACGGACTATAAATAGTAGGAGTAATTTGCTCAACCTTACACTAAGCAAATCTTCTTCTAGTATTAAGTGCATGCAAACCAAAGAATTTATAAGTTAATAAGCAATCAATGGATCAAGTCATTCATGATGTCCACATGAATGGAGGCACTGCTGAAACAAGTTATTCTGCTAATTCATTAGCTCAGGTCTCTTATACACACTCTCAATAATGACTTTCATGTTTAGAGACCTGTTTGCTAAAATCACGTGCATTTATTTATGATCATTGCACAGTTATTTCGCATAAATGTTGCCAAACAGCCCTAAACATATTTTGTTTTCTCTTTGTTTGTTTTTTTTTTCTTTTTTACGAATACATAAGACAGCTATACTCATAACCAGGCCAATAGTAGAGGAAGCAATATTGAACATATTATCGAAGTTGTACAATACCACTACCATCTCTGCAGCGACGTCTAAGCTGAGGAAGACTACTATAGGCATCGCAGAGTTAGGTTGTTCTTCAGGGCCTAATGCGTTGTTGGTCGTCTCATATATTTTGGATTGTATTTACAATAGACATTGTCAATCTGGCAGTGCTACGCCTGAGATTCTCGTGTTCCTTAACGATCTTCCAGGCAATGATTTTAACACCCTTTTTAAGGATGTGGGAGGTTTCTGTGATGAACTAAGAAGAACCACAGGAGATGGTTTTGGACCATGTTTTGTCTCTGGAACGCCTGGAACATTCTATGGCCGACTGTTTCCTAGTGACACTCTTCACATCGTTCATTCTTCCTACAGCCTTATGTGGTTATCGCAGGTGACTAGCGCAGTATTATGTATTTAGCTAATGTTATATATTAATTTTTGATCATTATGTAATTAAATTTCTTCAAAGCAGGTTCCACACGGGATTGACAAGACTAATAAGGGAAACTTTTACATCGCAAAATCAAGTCCTCCATCAGTCCTTACAGCCTACTTAAACCAATTCAAGAAAAATTTCAGGGTATTTCTTGAGTGTCGTTCAGAAGAATTAATCAACGGAGGAAAAATGGTGTTAACAGTTGTGGGTAGGAGCAGTTCAGATCCTACTAGTAAAGAGTGTTGTTCTTTCTGGAAATTATTGGCTCTATCAGCCCACGACCTTGTCTTAAAGGTAAAAAAACACTTACATGGTTATACACATATGCAACAAAAAGTAGGCACATATATATAAGGTTACGCGCATAAGATTTATCACATTTTTTTGATTTTGTGAATATGATGTTGGGGTATTTGAGTATGTTACATTTGCCATTTGGATTGGTAGCACAATCGAATATAGCTAATATAGCTAGTAAAATAGGAAGGTGGATACAAGTGTTTCCTCGGAGATATTAACAAAATAAAATAAAAAATAAATAAATAAAACAAACCAAGGAGCCACATTGGAAGGTGGGTGTGCAAGTGCACGAGTTCCCAAGCCTAATTAGAGCAATTTGAACCCCTTAAATATGCGTCGGTTGGGTCTTACCCACCCATTCTTCAAACACAAAATTAGTTAAAAAGACTAAAATCAACAATTTCTGTATGAAAAAGACATGTAAAATTTGATACTGTTTAAATGGACGAGAATATATAAAAATAGTCAGGATGTAAACAGTTTCATAAATAGCCATTACATAGCTAACTCCCTCAGAACAGTGTCAGGACCCTTACTGGCAGATCATTTTGGAGAGGAGAGAATGGATGAACTTTATGGTAGGTTCAGGGAGAGAATTGAAGAATATGCAGCCACAGAAAAAACCGAGTACACTAACATAGTTATATCCATGACCAAGGTTGAAAAAGATCTATTATAATGCCATGTAGTATGGTCCGGATGTTGCAACATGCATGCCTTTCCCCCTTCCCCGCACAACCCTCCAAAGTTAATAAAATGTGTCATGTCAATGTTTTATACAAGTATGTGTGTTTTATAATTTATATTTTTCTTTTGGGACTAGCCTCTGTATCAATAACATACATAAAATATGTATTTTCTCTATCACTTTGGAAAATTATTATAAAGAATAAAGTAGACTATTAACTACGTAATTTGATATCAGTTCCAATTATTTATTTAAATAAAAATAAAAATGAAGCATCTTCCAATTAACTATGTACTGGTGTTTATTTTATTTTACATTAATAAGAATGGCGCAGTTTGAGCCGAATAAAAGTAATTAGGAGTGTGGGTATACAATTGTCTTTCACTTGACAATTGATTCTTCAATAAGAATGGCATCTAATTTTCATAACATAGGTGACTGATTTAATTCGTGCAACCATTTTCATTTTTCTAATGATAATTTAGAGTCTGAGAATTTTAGATGTTACTTCTTACACCAAACTCAAACCAGTGCTTAGTTGTAAACAGGAAGAGAAAAAAAAAACAGGAGATTAAATTTCCGTCATTTATCACTACGCACGAGGAACTATATCACTCGTATCAGTGAGGTTTTCATGAACAGAACAAACCCTAGTGTATCACTCATTTAAAGGCATTAACAAGTTTAGAATAAAGAGAGAGACTAAATTGAAGCCTGATTCCATTCTTCCGCAAATTCTCGTACCTGCACTAAATGGTAATAGTGATTGTTCCATCATTTATCTTGTTTTTGCAGAAACGTCTATGGCATGAAGTTGTAAGGTTACAATCTCAGCAACATTAACTCACAATATCAGCAACATTAACTCGCAAATGATTACAGCAGAATTTTTTAAGGAGGCGCTTGTTGATAAGGAGGAAGAAAAAATAGTGATTCTCTATCTCAAATCCAGATTTTATCCAGCAATTGCAATGATCAAACAAGTCAATGAAATTCAAGGTGCGGGTCTCTCCTCAAATGAAGATGAACTAATTAGACAGTTAATGCAAGCGGCTGCCGAAAACCCTCGTGCTTTTGAATTCGAGTGCGGGGTAATTTCTAACTGTTAAGATATGGTCAAGATATGATATATCTTGACATTATTGTGTTTGTTATTTGGTTGTAACTGCATGTATATTCTTTCTGTATATATCTTAGATATTGTTAGGTGTATCTTTTATTTGCCTTATCTAGTTGTGTAAACATGTATAAATCATGCTTTTGCCTATCAATGAAGATACCGAGAATTATTCTCACAACTACATTAGAATCTCTATGCTCATGTTTATCATGGCATCAGAGCTATGAAAGATCTGAGAACCAGTTTCCGCTGCAATACAATCCAGAGAAAATACAACCCAGAGAAAACATAATAATCATGTCAAGAGAAGATTCTCAACCTATCACTGTCCGTTTTGATGGAACCAATTACAATCACTAGTCATTCCTCATGAGGAGTTTTCTTAAAGGAAAGAGTATGTGGAAGTATGTCGATGGTATAAAAAAGAAACCTACAGCAAGCAGTTCTGTTGAAAAAGGGAAGGAAAATGAAACATAGAAAATGGATCCAAAAGAAGAATGGGAGATTAACAATCACAGGATTCTCACTTGGATTGGAAACACAGTAATTCCTTCCATAAGCATACAACTCACAAGTTTTGAGGTAGCCAAAGATGCATGGGATTTTCTTTCGAAAAGGTACACCCAAATCAACTTTGCTCAGAGGTATAAACTCGAACAAGATATTAGATCTATGAAACAATCGCATGATCAGTCTATTTCTGTTTTTCATTCTGAGATGTCTTTAATATGGAATCAATTAGCACTCATGGAACCAATATGGACCGCAGATTTGGAATTGTGGCAGAAGTATAAAGAGGAAACACGTTTAGTTCAGTTTCTAATGGCTGTGCGTGATGAGTTTGAGTCTGTTAGGGCATCAGTCCTTCATCGTTCACCTCTTCCCACGGTGGAAGTTGCTTTGTATGAACTTATTACAGAAGAAACAAGGAAAAGAATCACATCGGAGATATCAGGAGTATTTGTTGTGCCTTCACGATCCAGCCCTAACAATTTTCCAAGAAACTCAAATGCTCAAGTGCAACGTGATATGCCTCAAGTACAGTGTCATAACTGCAAGAACTTTGGACACTTGGCAAGGAACCACAATCTCCCATCGGCCAATACATCACCTGCTTCCACAATACCTGACACACCCACAACACAATGCGGGTATTGTAAGGAATTTGGCCACTCATCTAGATTCTGCACCTCACCAACCTCAAGAAACATGAGAAGGATCAATACTAATGGAGGAAACAAATTCAATACACCTACCAGATTTACGGCAGCTCCAGTTTCATCTGCAACAGATCCATATGCAACATCGACAACCTCATCTGCATTAGTTGTAACTGGTGGTAGTTCAACACCAAAACTTGATGATAGTCAAGAGATGATTAAACAAGCACTCTCAATTGATAACAACCCTACAGCTGCATCTGCCTTCTCTATCTCCTCAGGTATTTATTCAACAGAATGGTTTCTTGACTCAAGAGCATCAAACCATATGACTTTTAATCAAAAGTTTTTTGAAATTCTTCATCCTGTCATCACCCCTAAGATTCATACTGCTGATGGATCAACAGTAACTGCAAGTCATATAGGCTTGGTCAACAATTCAAATAACTTCTATGTACCAGATGTGCTTCTTGTTCCAAATATTACAATGAATCTTATTTCAGTTGGTCAACTGTGTGATCAAGGTTATAACACATATTGTTTTCCTTTTGGTTGTGTTATACAGATCTCAAAACCGGGAAGCTAGTTGGGATAGGCCGTAGAGTTGGTCGGTTGTATCTCCTTCAATCTCTTGCTCTCTCAGCAATCTAAAAGTCATGTCGTAGCTGCTACTCCCACTGCACCTGTGTCAATATCTCCCTTCATGTCTTGGCATTCTAGGTTAGGTCATGTTTCCTTTTCTCTTTTCATATATGATCAATAAGGGTTTACTAGGAGATACTCGGTTAGATAAAGAACCAAATTGCATCTCTTGTAAACTGGAAAACAACCAGCTCTTTCTTTTAATCTTAGCACTTCTGTCTCAACTGAACCTTTTTCTTATACATTCTGATGTCTGGGGTAAATCTCCAATTATGTCAAAGGGAGGTGCTTTGTATGTCAGTTTTATTGATGATTATTCGCGTTATACATGGGTATATCTATTCAGCTCTAGAGCAGATTTTCTTAAGTTATATGTTGATTTCTCAACCATGATAAAAACTCAGTTTGGTAAAGTGATCAAAGTTTTTCGTGCTGATCAAGGAGGGGAATATATTTCCAATCCATTCAAAGAATTTCTTAAAACCCAAGGCACCATTCTTCAACTGTCATGTACTGAAACTCCAGAACAAAATGGAGTTGCAGAACGTAAACACCGTCATATTATAGAGACAGCTAGAACTCAGTTAATTTCTGGCTCAGTTCCTTCAAATTTCTGGGGAGAATCAGTCCTTACTGCAGTCTACCATCAATAGAGTCCCAACTGTCATAGGAGGAATGTCACCTTATGAGCGTCTCTATGGTAAGAAACCAAACTATTCTGAGCTTCGAGTCTTTGGTTCAACTTGTTTTGTACTCCTTCCAGAACGTGAACGTCATAAACTTGGTCAAAAGAATGTCTTGTGTGTCTTCCTTGGTTATGGTATTGAAAAAAAGGGTACCGTTGTTATGATCCAGTTAATAGAAAGCTTCGTGTCTCTCGTCATGTCACATTCTGGGAGAAAGTTCCATTCTGGTCACTTCCAAGCAGCAAATCATCTTTTGAGTCTTTCACTTATTCTGATCCATTTCCTAGTGAATCCAATCCTAGCACTTTTCCTATATCTACTCCTGAAAGTCCATCTCCTCTAGTTGTTGATCCACCAAATACGGATGACCAAGACCACTCTACGACTCAAAACAGTGCAACTCAGGAACGAGATCCTGATTCTGAAGAAAATTCTTTGCCACCTCGCAATCGAAGACCACCAGCTAAGTATGCAGACTATCACTGTTCCTTGTCTTCTATTTTGTCATTATAAACCAAAAACATACAGAGAAGCTCCATTCCAGAATGGCAAGATTCAATGGATGATGAATTGGAAGCACATGCAGAGGCAGGACATGGGAAATGGTGGACCTTCCTCTGGAAAATCAGTTGTTGGAAGCAGATGGGTCTATAAAGTTAAGACCAAGTCAGATGGTGAGTTTGAACGATGTAAATCACGAGTTGTTGCAAAAGGTTATACACAAGAGTATGGTGTTGACTATGAAGAAACATTTGCACCAGTGGCCAGAATGGTTACAGTTCGTACATTACTTGTTGTTGCTGCAGCACGACAATGGGGGCTTCATCAAATGGACGTGAAAAACGCGTTTCTTCATGGTGAGTTACAAGAAGAGGTTTACATGCAACCTCCTCCTGGTTTGCCTCTGAACCTAATCAAGTATGTAAGCTTCGACGGGCATTATATGGACTCAAACAAGCACCTCGTGCTTGGTTTGAGAAGTTTAGCAATAATTCTAGTATGGCTTTACACAAAGCTTCTGTGATTCAGCTATGTTTGTCAGATCGTCAGAAAAAGGAATTGTCATTCTTCTCTTGTATGTTGACGACATGGTTATTACTGGCAGTGATCTACAAGGTATTACTGAACTCAAATCATATCTCAGTGATTGTTTTAAGATGAAAGATCTTGGATTTAAGTTACTTTCTTGGCATTGAAGTTGGCATGTCACCCACTGGTTATTTCATATCACAAGTCAAATATGCATCTGAGATTCTACAGCGTGCAGGGCTATCTGACAATAAGGTAACTGACACACCTCTTGAATTGAATGTAAAATACAGTCCTACAGATGGGACTCTATTGTCTAATCCACACTGTATCGTCAACTAGTAGGGAGTCTAAATTACTTGACCATTACGAGACCAGACATAAGTCATGCAGTTCACATAGTCAGTCAGT